>NW_011481817.1:13530-23804 GCF_000754665.1 Bison bison bison | reverse complement strand
GGAGGAGGGCGAGGGTCTAGGCCCTGTTCCAGAGACCCGGGTTCTGGCCTAGGCACCCGCAACAGAGGGAGCCGTGTGGTCACGGAGAAGTGGCTGCCCTTCTGTGGGTCTCACTCTGGGTGCCTGCTCTAATGGGGTGCACCTGTGTCTCTCGCCCTGCACTTTAGTACACTCTAGTTCCCTGGTCCCAGGCCCTGGTGGTGTTGCTGATGGTAGATCGTTTGGTGCTTATTACAACCGGCAACCCTGCTATGTCCATTTTACAGAGGTGGGAACTTGCTCGGAGAGGCAAGGCCGCTTGCTAGTTAGCAGAGCTGGATTCAAACGCAGGGCTAAGGGACCTCATGAGGTCCCTTGGGCCCGTTTCTTATTACTCCCTGAGACACCGGGGTCTCTGAGAACAAGTCCTGACCCGGCCGCTTACCAGTGGAGGGAGTTGCAACTTGTGCCTTCGTTTTCCAAATTTGCAAAAAGGAGGTGATACACCTTTATTCAGAGGGTTGGTGTAAAGCTTAGTTACAAGCCATGATAAGAGCTAATATCTCCTAAGGACCTCTGTGTATGAAAGTGTTAGTCGCTCAGTCGTGTCCTACTCTTGTGACCCCATGGACTGTAGCCCGTCAGGCTCCTGGGTCCATGGGATTCTACAGGCAAGAATACTGGAGTGGGTTGCCATTCCCTTCTCCAGGAGATCTTCCTTACCCAGGGATGGAGCTCGGTTCCTCTGCATTGCAGGCTGATTCTTTACTGTCTGAGCCACCAGGGAAGCCCCCTGCGTACTGAACACTTTACATATATTATCCTCATGGCACGTCTGTGCAAGTAGGTGGAAATACCCTGTTTTGGAAAGGCTTAGCTGGGGCTCAAAGAGGTGAGCGCCTTGCCCAAGGCCACCACACAGAGAGTGACAAGCTCAGGAATCTGAGCTCCAGAGCTCTGATCAAACCTCTGGCTCCAGAGCCCAGGGTCTTAACAGCTCTGACATACATCCTCATCCACAACTCAGGAACAGACAAGTCCCTTTCTTTTTTCTTCCAGTCCTGACACCCCGCCCCCCTTCTCTCACCTCGTCAGGAAGAGAGAGAAAACATTTCTGAGGCCTCGCTGGCTCTTCTCTGTTCTGAGGCTCAAATACTGGCCTGCACCCTCAGTTGGACTCTGTCCCCCCAGGAGGAGTTTTCTTTATTTTTGCTGGTTGACCCTGAATGTCTAGGAGGAGTCAGGGAGGTCTGGGAGACGGCTGTGGGGCTCAGGTGTTTAGCGACTGGTACAGAATTATCCTGCTATTTTACCCACTAGCTTGGCTTTAATTGCGCGTCCAAGCGGATGTCAGCCATGCCCTGGTCGCCGGACTGGAACCCAGGAAGTTGTCTGGGGTACTAGGGCTAGTCCAGACCACCCTGCATTGACGGCTGCCCCTCTCTTCTCTTAGCCCGGCTCCAGTGCCCAGACCCAAGTCCCCCACTGCTCAATGGACACCCCCAGCCCAGACCCGTGGCCTTCGCCTTTGCCTGAGGAAGAAGAGAAACCTCTGGCCTTACCGCCTCCTGTTCCCCGGGGCCGCCGAGGCCGAAGTCTTGGGGGGGCCACCTCCTCCCACCGGACGCTCAAGGCCTCCCTCCCGCGCAAGCGGGGTCGCCCTGCTAAGTCAGAGCAGGAGCCCCCCCTGGCACAGGGGGTGAGCGCCCCGGTGGGCAGCGGCGATAGCAGTGACCTCCTGCTGATCGATGATCAGGGTGTGCCCTACACGGTCTCCGAAGGGTCAGTGGCCGGTGGGCCCGAGAGCTCCGGCCCCGGCCCTAAGAAGGCGCCGCACTTCTGCCCGGTGTGCCTTCGGGCCTTCCCCTACCTCTCCGACCTGGAGCGTCACAGCATCTCACACTCAGAGCTGAAGCCGCACGAGTGCAAGGATTGCGGCAAGACCTTCAAGCGGTCCAGCCACCTGCGGCGGCACTGCAACATCCATGCGGGCCTGCGGCCCTTCCGCTGCCCGCTCTGCCCCCGCCGCTTTCGAGAGGCGGGCGAGCTGGCCCACCACCACCGCGTCCACTCCGGCGAGCGCCCCTACCAGTGCCCGGTGTGCCGGCTGCGCTTCATGGAGACCAACACGCTCCGGCGCCACGCCAAACGCAAGCACCCCGAGGCCATGGAGGCACCTCTGTGTCCTCCGGACCCAGAGCCTGAAGCGCAGTGGGACGACGACGGTATCCCGGCCACGGCAGGGGCCGACGACGACGAAGAAGAGCTGGAGGGGAAACAGCTGGCCTGACCCACACCCCCGGCCACCGCTCCCCCGGCCAGGTTTAGAGCTGGGTGTGCCGCGGGCGTGGGGCCTGGGCAGCGAGGCCGGGACACCTTGTCTGGTGGTCTTCCCATTGTGGGAGTGGGCTGAGGGTGCAGACCTCAACTTCTGGATCCTGCTGCCTTCTACCACCCTCCCCCGGACTGACAGGCCTGTGGAGGCAGGGACTGTGGAAATAAATCTCTGCCTACTGCCCACTGGTGTGTGTTCCCTCAGGGTCCCAGGCCTGGCCCCCTTTTCCCTTCCAATGCTCTTCTGCCGCTGCACCACCCCCATGCCACGTGCTTCATTAGCTTGGCGCTAAAGACTGGGTTGGGAGAAGCCTCTGCCGCCGCTCCCATCTCCAGTGGACCCCAAAGCACTCCCTTTAATGTCCACTCAAGTAAAACATAGAACCTTCGGTGCAAACGTGACCCCGAGTCCCCGTTCCCCGCGTCATTCTAACCAGATTCCATTCTAATTATTCACCACTTTGGCCCATCTCTTTGTTCTGGAGCTGTTTGCAGAGACACAACGGAATTAATGGTTACGTGCTGGACTGACCACTCCAGTGTTCTTGCCTGGAGAATGCCAGGGACGGGGGAGCCTGGTGGGCTGCCGTCTATGGGGTCGCACAGAGTCGGACCCGACTGAAGCGACTTAGCAGCAGTAGCAGCAACTAGATAAGGAGTGACCTGGACCTGCAGATGTCAGGACGTTGCGCAGTTAGGTGATGGCTGTGGGCGGGGCCTAGGATAAGGGGACTGAGGACGGGGAGGGGCTTAAGCAAGTGGGCGGGTTGGCGGGCAGAAACAGGGCGTTTAGAGGGAATGGGTGGTTTATCCGACGGGAGGGGCTTCAAGGGGAAACTGCTGGAGAGCAAGGTGTTGGGACAGGTAGGACTTGAACTGTGAGGATGCTGAGCGGTGGATATAACTGCTGTGCAGGCCAAGGGGAGAGAAGAGGGTCCTTAAGAGAGGAGTACCAAAGGAGAGTCCCAGAGGAAAGCAGAGTTTAGGAGGAAGGGCTGGAGAGACTTGGGCTTAGCTGCTTGAAGTGGGGCTGAGTTAGAGGCGAGGCTTAGAGCGAGTATACGAGAGGGGCCGTGTAAAATGTGGTAAAGCTGTGTGGTTCGAAACTTCAGCCTGCGTCAAAATCACCTGAAGGGTGTTTTAAAACGCAGGTCCCTAGGCCCTTCCCCCAGGGTCTGTGATTCAGGGAATCTGGGGTAGGGGGCTGGGAATTTACATTTCTAACGAATTTCCTGTGGCACCGTTGCCGCAGGTATTCAAGCCACACTTTCAGACCCCCTGACTTAGGGAAATGCTTTGGAAGTGCGAAACAATTGAACGTGACAGCGGTGAGAGAGGCGGGGGCTTAAATACTGAGAGCGGAAAAGGCGGGGCTCACGCTCAGGGGCGTGGCTCGGCCCCAGAAGCTCCGAGAGGCGGGGGTTACCAGGGAGAGGTGGGCTTCCAGAGAGTGGGGGCCTTTGAGACTGGGAGTACGGGGCAGACTTCAAGGGCTGGGTCGACGAGGGTGGGTTCTGAGGCGGTGAGCTGGGACTATGCTAAATAAGCTCCGAAAGAGGAGTCGTCGGGGCTGGGGCGGGGCTTAGGCGTTGATTTTGCATAAAGGGCGTGGCTTAACGAGGGGCCCGGGGCGTGTGGGCGGTGCCCTAAGAAGGGGCAGGCGCACTGCTCTCCGCTCGCCCACCGGAAGCAGGGCCGGCTTCCCCCTGTCCCTGCGGCCCCCGAGCCAGCGCGCAGGCGCACTTCCCCTTCCCGGTCTCCGCCGCCGCCTCCCCTTTCCGCTCCTCCACGCCGGCGCCTCGGAGACGGGCGCGATTTCCGCTTCCGGACGGGCGGGCAGGCGGGCGGCGCGGGGCTGCCGGGGAGGGGGAGGGGGTGGCACTTCCGGTCGGGCCCTCGGGTCTCCCCGGAGCGGCGGCGCCTCCTCCGCCTCCTCAGCCTCCTCCCGGCGGAGACCCCGGCGCCGGTGAGTGACGGGGCGCGTGGCCCGGGGGCCCGGGGGCAGCGTGGGCGGGGGGTCCCGCCCTGGCCCGTCTTGGTTCCCAGAGCGTTCCTATCAGTGCTTCTCGCGCCCGGCCCTCGCTGGGGGCCCCCCCATGACTGCTCCCCCAGAAGACTACTCCGGATAGCGCCCCATTACCGCCCCCAGTGCAGGACAGCTACCAGAGCGCTCTCATTCGTGGCGATCCCTCAGCTGCTGCCAGGGCCCCCCACTAAGGCTTTCTCATAGGTTCCCTTTCTACACAGCCCCCCCGTCTTTGCTTCCTGAAGGACAGCCCCCAAAATGCCATCGGCATTGCTCGTCCCCGTGCAGAGCAGCTGTCCGTGAACCCTCCCTTTGGTATTCTTGTAGGTTGCTTCGCAAGAGTGTGGTATTAGTGTTTTATAGCAGACCCCTGTTTTCTCTGTCCACGCACAACAGCCCCCAAAGCTCCTAACCACCCCCCCAACGCCCCTTTCGTTACTGTAAAAATACATTGCATTCTGATCAGCCGCCCCAAATACCTTTTTTCCTTTTCTCCGCCACCCCTCCCCACAATAATCCCCCTTGAGAATATTGCTTTCGATGACCGACACCCTCACTCCCCCTTCCATAAACAGCTCCCCCTAGAGTTGTGCTCTCACACACCTCCCCCCCTTCAGGTAGGAATAGCTGCCGGTTTAGCCCCAGGCTCCCCTGAAACCCCACCCCCCACCCCGCCCTCCTCGGGGTCAGCGCCTGTCTGGGGTCCTCCCAGGGAACCCCACGTGAGGCTTTCCCCTCAGAAAGCTCCTCTGCCCCTGGCCCTAACAGCTCACATCCTCACCTGCAGCTTGTCCCCACGCCCCTTCTCCTGGACTCCCCAAGGAAGACCCAGCTTCAGCCGCCTCTTCCCTTGGACATGCATTCGTTCACTCTTCACTGAACGAATATGCACTTGCTGTTCCAGGTCCAGGGTGTACAGCGTGAAGGGGAGAGAGCCATACAGTCTTTGTTTTGTGGGTTTTTACAGTCTGGTTGAGACAGATCAAAAGCAAGTAAACAAGATCGGTGCTGTTTTCTGGGTTTTTCTGAGAGCCTTAAGAGCTACTTCAGAGGTGAAACCTGAATTAGCACAGGCAACCTCGCCACGGAAAGATCTGGGTGAATTGTTCCAGGCACAGGCCCTGAGGTGGCTGTGAGCGTGCTGATGGGAGGGGCAGCAGGGGAGGTGGTGAGGTTGGAGCAGAGGAGTGGAAGGGAGGATGAGGGGGGAGACGGTGTGATCTCACAGGACTTCAGAGGTGGGGGCATTGTGATCAGTCACCTGGCCTTGATCAGCTCTGCGGAGCCCAGAGCATTCTTCATTTGTTCATTCTTTTCCTTTGTTCAACAACTGTTCAATGAACACCTGCTACACACTGGGGATGCAGCAGAGAACAAAACAGACAGCCCTGTCCTCGTGGAGTGCATATGCCAGCTCTGGGGCAGACAATTAAAAAGCAAAATATAGATACTTGTGTGAAAGAAATACAGCAGGGTAAGAGCATAGCAGGGCCGCAGTGTCAGAGGAAGTGACAGGAAGGCCTCTTTCAAGAGATCCCTGTCCCCCCAGCACCGAGAAGTTAGATCGGTGTGTAGACTGCTCTCCTGGACAGCTGCAGTCCTCCAGGGGGGATGGGGGGCTCCTTAATGCTCCCCTCTCCCGGGAGTGAAATGTTTAAGAGCATGAAACCTGGCTCGCACTAGCCTTCATATCTCTGAGCAGACCACTCCCTATTTCCAGGCCTCATTCAGTCACTCATTTAACACATTTGTCGAGACAGGCCCTGTTCTAAGTGCTGGAGCTAGACCAGTGAACAAGTCAGATGCAAATCTTGCCTGCTTGGAGCCCACCTCCAGGAGGGGCAGTCCAGCAACAAATAGAACATACGTGGTGGTACTGACTGGACGGCATGGCAACCCACTCCAGTATTCTTGCCTGGAGAATCCGCATGGAGCCCTGTGGGCTGCAGTCCATAGGGTTGCAGACGCACACGCGCATGCACTGACTGGAAAGGAGAGAAGCGAAGGAGGCTGGGGTGAGCAGGAATGTTGCTCTGGGTGACAGGTCATAGTGGTCTTGGAGCACCCTGTTGAGAAGACAGCATCTGAGCAGACGTGAAGGAGATGAGGGGGTGAGAGAGCCGTATGTATGGGAGTCCCAGCCTTCCAGGCAGAAGCAACAGCCTGTGCAAAGGCCCTGGGGCAGCGATGGAGCCGGCATGTGGCCAGAGCTGCCAGGAGGCAGCTGGGGCTGTGGAGGTCTTCTCTGACCTCCTCTGAGATGTCACTGCAGGTTTTGAGCAGAGGAGCAACAGTGACATGGTTCGGTCTTAGTCTTCTGTCTACTAAGTGAGAACAATAATAAAGCTTATCTTTTTCCTTTTTTCGTATTTATTTGGCTCAGTTGGTCTTAGTTGTGGCGCGCGGGCTCCGTAGTTGCGGCATGTGGGATCTTCATTCCCCAACCAGGGATTGAACCCACTTCCCCTGCATTGCAAGGCAGATTCTTAACCACTGGATCACCAGGGAAGTCCCAGGAATGCTTATCTTGCGAGTCTGTTGTGAGTGTGATTGAAACAAGACACATAAAACAGTGTGATGCTGGTAGCATGGAGGAAATGCCAGTGGCCAGTCCTGGCGTTGTGTGGCGGCAGAGTGAGTGGGCAGAGTGTATTTCCGGCACAAAGTGGAGTGAAGGCTTTAAAAAATTTTTATTTTGGAGAGAGAGATTGAAAGACAGCATGGAAATTCCCTGGTGGTCTAATGGTTAGGACCCCATGCTTTCGCTGCAGGGGGACCAGGTTCCATCCCTGATCAGGGAACTAAGATCTTGCAAGCCATGAGTTGTTACCACAAAAATAGAAAAAGATAGACAGCATGTTGTGAGGATAACAGCATGTCCTCTTGAACCTCATCACTGGCCTGCGATTCCTGGCCCTGCCACTTGTTGGTGGTATGACTTTAGGAGATTAATTGACCTCTCGGGCCCTCAGTCTCTTCCTCTGTAAAATGGGGTTAATAATCTGAACCATCTTCTAGGGTTATTGGGAAGACTCATTGAGTCAACACACATGAAGGATTTAAAAGGGTACTTGCCATGTAGGAAGCACTCAGGCTCCCCGTTACTGTGTGTCATTGTTATTGTCATTACAGATGAGAATCTCATCACAGGGCAGCTTTATTGCACCAGCATGGCCCACAGGTCTGGGCATCAGGGGCCTGGAATCCAGTACTTGCTTTCCCCTCCTTGGGGAAAGGCCCCCTCCCAGTTCTCTGTTTCCTTCCTTGTGCAATGGATCCAGTAATGTACAGGACGTTAGGAGGCATCAGGGTAATGGTCCACATGACACCCATCAGACAGTAAACACGAGTTGTTAGGACTGTGACTGCAGTTGCTGTGGGACTCCTGCCCCTTGGGAGGGGCTACCCCCTCAGGCCACTCTGCACGAAATACACCATACGTCTCTCCTTAGAAAGACAGCAGTTTAAGACTCAGGTCCCCGGAGACAGGAAATGTGGCTCCTTTCCCAGTGGAAATAGTTGTGAGCCCGGTCAGTTTTGTCCTTCAGTCCCACCGCCTGCATCTCTCAGCCGCAGTCCTTCGGCATCTCACCTGCCCTGGAGGCCCTCTTCACGACATCATTTCCACCAGAACTCATCCTCCTGGGCACACCTCGACAATATCAGCTCCATCTCTGCTAAATGCTGCCATCCCACCCCCACCCCCCGCCAACCCTGGAAGTACTGTTCAGCACAGTCGATTTCCTTTATTCAACGAATTTATATCAGTAGACACCAACAGCTACAAGTTTGCCTCTGAGCCCAGCTTTAGCTGCATCTAACTTTTGTTACTTTTCCATTTTTGTCCATCTGATTTCCCACTGGTGATGAGGGAGGGTGCTGTTTAATTCCCACATTTCAGCAAATAACTTACCGAGTAGCCACGCTGCGCCAGGCGCTGTGCTAGGTGCTGGGCGCCCAGTGGTGAGCCACACAGGCCAAGTCTTCACTGTCTTAGGCGAGGAGAGCCGACAGTAAAGCGACAGCAAGAGGAAATATGCGCAGTATATTGGCAGCAGTGGCTTTGGTGAAAAAAGTGCAGCAGGATGAGGGGTGCACGTCCCCTCTCCTGGAGGCAACATCGACCCGGAGCAGAGGGGGTTAGGGAAGGGGGCGTGAGGTCTGGGGAAGAGGGTCCAGGCAGGAGGGAGCAGCCGCACCGCCTCACCGCCATGTGTTCAGGAAGGTAACCCCCCTCCCACCCAGCCCCTGTAGAAACGCCCCTCATAACCCAGAGAGCGCCCCCAAAGGAAGGCTCCTGTCCCCCCAGTTCCACCCTCACCTTCCTCCTCCTCGGGGAACCTCCTTGTGCGTGCGTGTCATGGCGGGGATTCCGAGGGTGCTGGCCTGGGGGAGCACCCCGCAGCCTTAGCTGTGTGCTTGGGGGTGGGGCGGGGCTTCATCCCGGACCCGGCCCTGCCCCCGTGGGGAGCTCCCTACCCACCCACCCCCCCATCCTTCACATGCCTCCCCACGGTCCCCTCCCCAGCCCACTCCAGCACTGCCTCCTGGACCCGGCTTCGCACACAGGCTTCCACCAGCACCTGGCCACGCCTTTGCTCCTTCCGGAGATCAGATTAACCAGCCGAGTGTGAAGGGCATGGGCTGCTGAGTCGCACCCAGGGACACCAGGAGCTGGAGGCTAAAAATACTGACCTCCGGGCAGGGGTCGGGGAGGCACTCACCTTTCACCTGTCTGGGGACAGAGGCAGCCCAACGGGCAGGTGGCGCGGACGGGCCCACTGGCCCCTGGGGTGGTCTGGCCGCAGGGCCTGGGCCCCAGCAGAGGGGGGACAATGGCTAAGAAGCACGCCTGACCGGGCGGACCCTTCTCCCCGTGGCACTCCACCCGCTCAGTGGAGGCATTTCCCGGGGCCCCTGGTGGATGTCAGGCTGAGATCAACTGCAGGGGACACTAGATTGAGGCAGACGGATGCTGGCCAGCTGCAGTCTGGAAGGAGAGGTCCTGGAAAAGTGCTTAGAGAACGACTGCTGGGTGGAGGGAGCAGGAGTTGCCCCCAGGGGCGAGGGCGGGAACCCCCGCTCCTGGATCACCTGCCACCAGGCTCCTTCCAGGCGCGTGATGCCCATGAAGGTACACGTAGCTCCAGGGACTGGGCCAGCGAGCTCTGCCAGCCAGCCCCCTTAAGTCCCCCTCCTTCTGGGGGTCAGCGCCCCCTTTACAAGCATAGGTCAGGATGGAGATGGGGCTTAAACCCTGGCCCGGCATGTTTCCTACTGTTGCTTGTTTTTCCTCTCAGGCTGGCAGCGCCTCCTTCCTACCTGGTAGGTAGTGCAGGAACTACCCACATGGCCCTCGTCCCAGCTCTCCCCCCCTCCCACCCCGTTTGTCCTGACTTTGTGTTCCTACTATGAGGATGAGAATCCCCAGAGGGCCCCGAGTGTCCACCGGACCCACCGTAGCTTGTCCGGTCCTCGCAGCAGCCCTGGGAGACAGGGACATGCTTTGTCACCTCCACGTGTAGATGGGGAGGTTCAGGCACAGACAGGTTCAGGAACTTGTCCAGGGTCACACAGTGAGAGGCTAGCAGGGCATCGTGGCTCCACAGGCCACCCTCTTAACCACTCTGATTGAAACTGTTACTGTCTTTTGGCAAAGGCAGAACCTGAGGGGTTTGGGAGCACACGGCTTGGGCTAGTGCGTGTGTGGTGGTGGGGGCTACAGAGAAGAGGGCCTGGGCAACCCAGCCTGGAGGCCTGAAAGTGTTTCACAGGGGCCCGAGACCAGAGTCAGAACAAGGCGGGCCGGCGGTGTTGGGGATAGATGGAGATGTGTGGGAACCGCGGGAAGAAGGGAGAGGGGGAATCTCTGGAGGAGGAAGGAGACGAGGGCCAGAGAGGTCGCGGGCAGGAGGCGGCAGGCCCAGTGGGATAG
>NW_011481817.1:12497-12623 GCF_000754665.1 Bison bison bison | reverse complement strand
CCCCCCCCCCGCCCCGCCCGCCCGCCTGTGGGGCACCGCCGCCCCCGATCTTCGACACGGCCTTCCCTGCCCCGCAGTGGGGCATCGTGGACCTCTCGGGCCACCAGCACCTGTTTGGGAACCTGA
>NW_011481817.1:11326-11486 GCF_000754665.1 Bison bison bison | reverse complement strand
GGTAAAAAGCCGCACCAGTGCCCGGTGTGCGGGAAGCGCTTCCGCGAGTCCTTCCACCTGAGCAAGCACCACGTGGTGCATACCCGCGAGCGGCCCTATAAGTGCGAACTCTGCGGCAAGGTCTTCGGCTACCCGCAGAGCCTCACGCGCCACCGCCAAG
>NW_011481817.1:8193-10434 GCF_000754665.1 Bison bison bison | reverse complement strand
GCGCGCGCCGGACCCGCCGCGGCCCGAGCTCCGCTGTCCCGCCTGCCTCAAGGCCTTCAAGGATCCCGGCTACTTCCGCAAGCACCTGGCGGCCCACCAGGGTGGCCGGCCTTTCCGCTGCTCCTCCTGCGGCGAGGGGTTCGCCAACACATACGGCCTCAAGAAACACCGCCTGGCGCACAAGGCTGAGGGCCTGACGGGGCCGGGAGCAGGGGCCGGCCCGTTGCCCGGGAAGGACGCCTGACCCGGGAGTGTGCCTCCCCATCGCCACTCCCATCAGACGTCCCCTCCCGGACTCGTCCCTCGGGGACGCGGACCTCCTCCTGCCGGCCCTCCCATCCATCATCCTTCCGAACTTAAGACAGACTAGTCTCCTCCCCCAAGGCCCATGTCGTGTAGACCCTAGCCTGCCTCTCTCCACCTGGACCTCCCTGGCCCTCTCCTCCTCCTATCGGACACTGAACTCGACCCTCCGTCCACCCCTGATGTGTACCCCTCTCCAGCCCCCCTGCCCCAGCAGCCTGCAGCTCCCTCGGTGAGCTGGGTGGAGCCGGGTCTGGACAGCCTCTCCCCCTTCCCCGGCAAGCTGGCCGGACAGCGGAGCGCGAGCGGTTCGGGAGGGCACGGGGTGGGGGCCTGGGTGCTCTTGGTTTGTGGGGGTGGGGGGCGGGGGGCAGACGCGGCTTGTACAGAGCGGAGAATAATAAATCTTATCAACAGGGCCGCTGGAGTCCCTTCTTTCGTCCCAGGGGAGGGGGTTGAGCGCTGACAAACGGAAGGCTGAGAACTTCGGCTTCCTGGGATGGTGATTTCCCAACACCTTCTGCCTTGCCCTGCCTCTCTCTGCTTTTCCTCAATCAGCTGGTAGTCACTGAGGCTTCACCATGTCCAGGCTCTGGGCTCCCAGTGGAGCACGTGCAGAACAAGACAGGTTAAGTCATGGCTCTGGGAACCGACCAGGTACCTGGACCCCGTTCCCTTCAGAATGCTTTTGTGGTTTGTTTATTCCACGGCCAACATTTCCCCAGGGCCCATCTGCCCAACCCTTTGATGGACACTGGGGAAACATTGGCACTGGCGGGGAAGAACCTGCTTGCCATTGCAGGAGTCGTAAGAAACATGGTTTCGACCCCTGGGTCGGGAAGACCCCCTGGAGGAGGGAATGGCAACCCACTCCAGTATTCTTGCCTGGAAAATTCCATGGACAGGAGCCCGGCGGGCTGCAGTCCATGGGGTTGCAAAAGTTGGACATGACTGAGTGACTTAGCACCGGGAAACACGAAGTGGACACGTTCCTGGCCCTCAAATGAGCTGGAAGAGAGCTGGTGAGCCAGGGCTGTTTATTATACAGCCCATTTACAGAATGTCTCCCTCCAGGGTGACTTTGTGGAACTCCAGAAGCCCTTTCACAGCCCCCATTTTGGTCCTCAGAGCAGTGAAATATATGCCCTGTGAGGCTAACTTAGCCCACTTGTCAGACGAGGATGCTGAGGTCCCCGAGATGAAAGGCTCCAAGGATACCTAGCAGGTTCGTAGTAGCCCTGGACCTACAGTCCTGGGTGCCTCAGGACTGAAACCTGGAGACCAACTCAGGTCAGGGGTCACTGCCTGGGTGAGTCCAGTTTGACCCACGAGAGGGCAGGAAGCCAGTGTGGCCACCTTGCTCTAATGCCAGAGACCCAGCAGGTGACAGACCTGGCGTGGGACTCAAAGTGAGTCACATGGATGCTGTGCACCATGCTGTAGAGGACGTGGAGTCTCCCAGGGGGTTGAGAGCATGGCACACTCTCCGCATCAGACTGGAGGGGCTAACGAGGCTCTCAGGAGGAGCAGGACATCCAAAGGATGACAGGGCTGTGGAAGCTTGCCAAGTGATGTGGGCATTGAATTCCAGGTGGAGGATTAAAGCGTGTCCAAGTCAACCCAGCTGTTCCAGCCAATTTTGAATAGATTGGTGTGGCCGGAGATGCCGAGGGTTGGGGACTGGCTCCTGAAGAGCCACAAATCCCAAACAGCAGAGCTCGGATGACCTTGGAGTCAGGGGTTGGAGGCAGGCAGCTGCTGGATCTGAGCCACTGATTCCGGTTTAGCCCATGGGAGGGGAAAAAAAAAAAAGACTTGGCTGCCAAACTTTGAACGTGGAACGATTTTACATATGGGGACTTGCCTGGTGGTCCAGTGGTTAAGACTCAGAAACCCAGTGCAGAGGGCCGGGGATCAATCCCTGGTCGGGGAACTAGA
>NW_011481817.1:4471-5279 GCF_000754665.1 Bison bison bison | reverse complement strand
AGAGAACCTGGCTCCGGGGGCTCGGGAACCAGGGTGGTGTCCGTCACCTTCACCACCTGGATCTCGATGAGGTCACTCGGGGGGGTGGCCGGGCGGCCATCATCATGCACCAGGACCTGAGTGGGGAGAGGGAGAAACAGAGGAGCCTGTGGACTCTGCCACACCCCACCCCCAACACGCCCCACTTATTAAAACGCTCTCTGCAGCCTACTGGGCCCCTCGATTTCTAGATTCAGCTCTCTGTCCTCTGGGATTCTGCCCTATGACCATCAAGGCTTCCCCTCCTGCCCAAAATACATCACAGATCCAGCCATTTCTTTCCTCTACCTGCACTTAAAAGCCAATCATCTCTTGCCAAGTTTCCTAACCCTCTGAATGTCTCTGTGCCTACGCCTGCTCCCTTATAACCCACCTCCCCAAAACAGCCCGAATGACCTTTTGAAAAATGGAAATCAGACAGCAGTCATTTTCCCACTCAAAACTGTCACATGACTCAAATTGCACTTAAAATCCCAAACCGTCATCTAATATCCACCATGACCCAGCTCCTCCTTATCTCTCTGACCCCAGTGTAACTATAAGCCGGTACACAGCTGACTGCTCTCGTCTAAATTTAGCTCCCCTACCCCCCACTCTCTCAGCTCACTCTTTCCAGATCACAATTAAGTCTGGTTTATTGTCTCTCTTCCCCTATTCCACTGCACGCTCCGAAAGAATACAGTTTATGTATTCGTTCGCCTCTCCATCTCTCTGGTCCAGGTAGGACTAGTAAATGTCTGTTGAATGAATGAATGTCCTCAGGTACTCT
>NW_011481817.1:0-377 GCF_000754665.1 Bison bison bison | reverse complement strand
AGGCTTCCGGGGTCTGAGCCCCTCGTCCTGCCCTGGACGGACGTCCTGGAAGAGCGCGCGGCCACAGCGCTGGCTCTGCAGGTTCCATGGAGCTCGACGCCCCCCGCCTCCCCCGCCCCCCGTCCCCCGTTTCTCCCCCAATCCGTGGGGAGATGGCCCGCCCTCCAGAGCCGCCTGGTCCTAGTGGTCTGGGAAGCCCAGAGAGAGGTCGGGGCGGGAGGCGGAGGCTGCACGTGGACCGGGTGGCTGGGGCGCCTCCGCCTGTGGGAATAAATCTCAGGAATCTGGGAGCTCACGGGTAGCCGGAGACAAGGAGCCGATCTCTGCAAATGGCGTTGGCTGGTCCTGGGGGCCGAGGACATCTGGTTGGTTCCAAG
>NW_011481816.1:4826-5580 GCF_000754665.1 Bison bison bison | reverse complement strand
AACTAGATCTGTTTCTAAATTCCAGCTGTACAAAGGATTCATTGGTTTAAAATAAAGGTTTGTGAATTACTTCCAGGCATATAATTTAGTAATAACTAAAAAATACAAGATTAAATTTTACCAAGATTGGGCTTAGGGTATGAAAGAGCAGTAAATACACAAAAACTCCAAGAACAGAATAAGGCAGCCATGGCTAAGCAATAGGAGTTCATTTGAAAAAGGACATTGGGACTTCCCTAGTGGTCTAATGGCTAAGACTGCACACTCTCAATGCAAGAGGGCCAAATTCCACCCCTGGTCAGGGAATCAGATCCCACATGCCACAACTAAAGATCCCACAGACTGCAATGAAGATCAAAGATCCTGCAAGATCTGGCACAGTCAAATAAATAATAAATAAATAAAATATTTTAAAAAATAAAAAAAGTGAATCTTCTATTTAAAAAATTAAGACATGGGTCTGAGTTGATGTGTGTTCAGTGGCCAAGAATATGATGTGGTTATCAAAAAATGTAATTACTTTCATCTTACATGAATTTATATAGGGTAGGAAGAGGCAATACACATGGGCATTCATCTATTAATTTGTAACTGGAAAAACCACACTTAGAAAATTAAGCTCTAGGCAATGCACTTTAGAAGGATTTAGGCAAAAATGAAAGTTTTACATGGAATAGTGGCTTGAAGTGAAAGGGAACTTAAACATATCTCATGAGAACCATTTGAAAAGAAATAGGAATACCTGAGAGAAAGG
>NW_011481816.1:0-538 GCF_000754665.1 Bison bison bison | reverse complement strand
CTGTGCACTCTGAAAGTTCTCCCTCCAGCCGACTGGCCTTTTCTGGGGCCTGGTCTAGCCGAAGTGGGATTGTCGGAGGCAAAGGGGGGCCTTTAGCAGAGGCCGCGGGCGTTTTCCGACTCTTCAAGCCGCTGGGCCTGCCTTGTAGGCTAAACCTGCGGCCTGTTCAAGCACAGGCCGCCAGCGCCCGGAGGCTGATTTGAGTTACGTCTTTGTTAACAAATGCGAGTCTTTAAAATGGTATTTGAGTCCTGTCGTACTGCAGAGGATTTTGTTCCTGCACTGCCATTCTTGTATCCGTCCTAGCCCTGGGCCTTGCTGAGTCATATTTGTCACCTGCGGGGGTCCCAGGGTGACCCCACCCTAGGCTGGCGAAGCTGGAAAGAGCTGGGTAGAGCTGACCTGGGACCGGCTTGCCTGAGCCTTGCTCTGCCCTGGAACTTGGTAACCCCTGAGGGGTACTCAGGGGTGAGGAGAAAGCAGGCTGCAAGGCCGGAAGGGAATGAAAATGAGGGCCAGGAGCAAAAGGGACGGGCTG
>NW_011481815.1:9872-10485 GCF_000754665.1 Bison bison bison | reverse complement strand
CCACCTCTTCTTAATATCTTCAGCTTCTGTTAGGTCCATCCCATTTCTGTCCTTTATTGAGCCCATCTTTGCATTAAATGTTACTAAAATAGCTAAATGTTAGTAAAATAGCCAATTCCTGTTAAATATACTATTATACTGGCTGGTTTTTACTATAATAGTATATTTATCAGGAATTTGCTATTTTACCAACAATATTAGTAATTAGTACCAATCTATTTCTCATCTAAAAAAAACAGTATAGCAATATAGATGTGATTTAAAATTCACAGTATCCAATATTTTTATCTAAATGTATTTTCTTACTGATTTATGAAAATAGAGAATTTCCAAAAAAATCTTCTAAATTCTTGGCACTATGCCCAAATAATATACAAAGAAAGATGCATGATCTTTACCCAAAACTTTTATTATTTCCTCTCTATTAGTATTGTACTTCTTTCTCTACAATTCTTTGAGTTCATGAGAACCATGTAGCTGACTTACTATCCCAATTCTTGCCTTCATTTGCTTCCTTTTGGAGCTTGGATCTCATGGTTTACTATTAATCATTCTTGTCCCCAAATCATACCCTCACTGATCTCTTTCATTCTGTATCATACACATGGCAAAA
>NW_011481815.1:9103-9772 GCF_000754665.1 Bison bison bison | reverse complement strand
ATGTCCAGTTCTAACTGTTGCTTCCTGACCTGCATACAGGTTTCTCAAGAGGCAGGTCAGGTGGTCTGGTATTCCCATCTCTTTCAGAATTTTCCATAGTTTATTGTGATCCACACAGTCAAAGGCTTTGGCATAGTCAATAAAGCATAAATAGATGTTATTCTGGAATTCTCTTGCTTTTTCGATGATCCAGCAGATGTTGGCAATTTGATCTCTGGTTCCTCTGCCTTTTCTAAAACCAGCTTAAACATCTGGTTTTTCACAGTTTACTTATTGTTGAAGCCTGGCTAGGAGATTTTTGAGCATTACTTTACTAGTGTGTGAGCTGAGTGCAATTGTGTGGTAGTTTGAGCATTCTTTGGCATTGCCTTTCTTAGGGATTGGAATGAAAACTGACCTTTTTTAGGCCTGTGGCTACTGCCAAGTTTTCCAAATTTGCTGGCAGATTGAGTGCAGCATTTTAACAGCATCATCTTTTAGGATTTGAAAGTGCTCAACTGAAGTTCCATCACCTCCATTAGCTTTGTTTTTAGTGATACTTCCTAAGGCCCACTGGACTTCACATTCCAGGATGTCTTCTGGCTATAGGTGAGTGATCACACCATCATGATTGTCTGGGTCATGAAGATCTTTTTTGTACAGTTCTTCTGTGTATTCTTGCCACCTCTT
>NW_011481815.1:2762-6160 GCF_000754665.1 Bison bison bison | reverse complement strand
AAAAAAAAAAAAAAAAAAAATGTGTGAAAGAAGCAAGTTAAAATCCAAGGCTAGTCTTTGTATTCTATAACATGAGTTCTAATAAGCAGGAAATAATGTTTAAATAACATCAAGGAAATATTTACAAGCAGATGCATAGTAGCTAGTTTTAGGTGGAATTAACAAATGTAGACTATCCTTTTTTTTTTTATAATTTTATTTTATTTTTAAACTTTACATAATTGTATTAGTTTTGCCAAATATCAAAATGAATCCGCCACCGGTATACATGTGTTCCCCATTCCGAACCCTCTTCCCTCCTCCCTCCCCATATCCTTTTTATGTTAAGATTACAACAAACAAATCCTTCTTTAGATAAGAATTGCTAGTATCCTTTGCAATGGGTATATGAGAAAAAATGAATACCTCTAAGTTGTCAGTTATTTTGAAGTGACAGAGTAGACAATACACAGTCTAGTGTTTCCCATATAGCTATGTCATCAAGTAAAGATGACTTATTAGTCATGAATTTCCTGCAGCAGAGAGGAAAAATGCATAAATCAGAGACTGAATCAATGAAGTAAATCAAAGTAATGTTTCCTTTATATTATCAAGGTGTGTTGGACAATCCTAGAAACGTACACTTAAAAGTATGTACATAAGAAGAGCTCCAACAAAATGAATAATGAAAATAGCCAGAAACAGGCTTAGTGATTAACACTGACTCAGTGACTTTAATAAACAAATCATGTAATTTCAAGTTTGTGACAATTGGTGAAGGTCTTGTGGTCCAACAAGCATATGCCCTGTGCAGGTTGACAGGATTTAAGACAGACAAGGGAATAACTATAATAAAGCCTCATCACTTGGCATATAATCAAAGTAAACATGAAGCAACTTCATTAAAAATTCTCTGCTCCCAATAGCAGAGAGCAAACGCTGATCTATAAATAGACAACTTGTTCTTACTGTGGATCAAAATGGGAAACTTAAACAAGCAATAATGAAAACACCAACAATGGCCATAGCAGAGAAAAAATGTGACAAGTGACATAAAAATAAGCATTAATAAAAAATCCACATGTGTTTAGTAAGTTAGCAGTAGAAGAAACAGTTATGGGGATGTCAGAAAAATCATATAATTTATACTGATGCTGCATATATAGTTGTAAATAAGAGTAGATCTTAGATATGCATGTTATCTTGTATATATGTCTGTATAATTTTCTTGAAGACAGAACTGCCTTTGGGATATTGAAGAGTTTGACAACAGATAGAGGCTGAGGCAAATAGGAACTGATTTTTTTAAGGAGAAATCACCAAGATAGACCAACACTGACAGACACTAAAAAAATCACCCACAAATTTGTGCTTCCAGTTTTCAGACATTATTTCTTGGCTTGACTGTGAGGCGTGACAGCAAGACAAGCTTTGTTATAGTGGACAGTCTAGATATTATGGTCTAGTTTTTCTCAACGATAGTAGTAATAAACATGGGCTTTGAGTTTTGAAAGGGTAGCTGCCATCAAGTGAGGAAAAAGAGTTTCAGGGAGAAATAAATCACTTCAATAAAACATTACTCAGCTGATGGAACTCACTTTCCAAGTTGAAGAAGCATTAGTTATTTTTTGCAAAGCATCCATTTTTGCATTTTCTCATTTTTCTTTTTTTAACCTTGGTTACATTTCCCAACTTTATTGGGGGAACTACCTCTCTGTCAGTGTATATGGTGTTACTGACTGTGAATCAAAATACTCTTATACCTTAATCAAGGACTGGAAACCTGATGAAAGCTTGTTAGATATGCAGAATCTTAGGCCCCACTCTACCTTCATTGAATTAAAATCTACATTTTAACAAGATTCCTAGGTGATTCACATGTACATTAGAATTGAAAAACACTATTCTAAAATAGGTCAATAACACATCCTATTTCCTAAATTTTAAAACAAATTCTTCCCTCATAGCTCAGTCAGTAAAGAATCTGCCTGCAATACAGGAGACCCAGGTTTAATCCCTGGGTCAGGAAGATTCCCTGAATAAGAAAATGGCTATCCATTCCAGTATTCTTTTTTTTTTTTAGTCTGTAAATTATTTGACATGAAAATCATATCCATCTAGTTATATTTTTACAAGTTTAAAAAACAATAGTATAAACAAATGAGGGCAAGGGGTATTTCTACCATGGGTACATTGTGCCTTGATGGCAAGTAAGATAGATTAAAGAAAATTCTTACAAAGGCATCCCAGGAATGGTTACCATAATAATTGAAAGGGTTGTATGGTATCTCTAAGAAACCCAGCGCTGAGAACAGGCAATATTTGTAACTCTATTTTTGTGCGTGCTGTTATCAATATTAAATGTGCACAAGTCACTTAAGTCCTCTAAGTTGGCCTTCCGAAAAATAGCTTTTTGGAACTCTGTGGACAGCACATGTTATGATGATAAATTCTTTGGTCCCAAATACTTTTCATATTTTACTATTTGCCATTGAGAAGATTTCAGAATCATGAAAAATATTCAGGATTAAATAATATATCCATGTGACAATACAATATGTACGATATTGACTCACATACAAATTACATTGTGGAGAATCAGGCACAGTCTTTCAGGGTACTGTGTCTATCACTTGATTTGACTTCTAGGTTGTTTTGAAATTGTTTTCAAAATGCATACAAGGATAACAGAAGACTGTTGCCTCATCCTGTGAGCATAATCACTACAGAACCTGCTAAAGATGTTTCCTAAATGTGATCCCAAACATTAGAATAAATAGAGTGCAATGTGGATGCAAGCCAAGAAAGTGTTCATTATTAAATCAGATGCCACTGCGGGTGAATAAACCTTAATTCTACAGGCTAATTCTGGAAAATGTTGCAAAGCTTGATTCAGATTTTCCCCACCCAAAAGACAAGTAAGCTGTGATTTTTATACAAGTCCCAGAAGTCATTTGAGTAGAGTTGCTGGGAGAGAATGTTAATTCCTTGACACTTCGAACTTGCTGCATACATGGGCAGTATGAGTTTCTTGAGTGTATGGATCTTGGCAGTTGGAAGGTGGCTGGAACATACTAAATAGTCCAAGAGATACAAACAGCGCAGTGACACCTTTACTAAATCCTTCTTCCAAAGGGAATAAACATCATCCCCATGCATTTTCTCAGTCCCTGCTACTCTTCAATTTTTGAGAAAATCAGAAAACAGAAACCACGTCTAAATAGAGCACAATTTAACTGAACTTTAAAAACATAAAATTCATGACACCAATTTCTATTATTTGAAAAAATAAGAATATAGCATAATTTTCTCATGATTTCTTTCTGATAGAGACTGAGATTCCATTTTCAGATTGCTAATTCTTAGCCCAGCAAATCTTATTTTGTTAGTCATTAAGTCATGTCCCACTCTGTGCGACC
>NW_011481815.1:0-232 GCF_000754665.1 Bison bison bison | reverse complement strand
TCTGACACTGTTTCCACTGTTTCCCCATCTATTTCCCATGAAGTGATGGGACTAGATGCCATGATCTTAATTTTCTGAATGTTGAGCTTTAGGCCAACTGTTTAACTCTTCTCTTTCACTTTCATCAAGAGGCTCTTTAGTTCCTCTTCATTTTCTGCCATAAGGGTGGTGTCATCTGCATATCTGAGGTTATTGATATTTCTCCTGGCAATCTTGATTCCAGCTTGTGCTT
>NW_011481814.1:19229-20039 GCF_000754665.1 Bison bison bison | reverse complement strand
TAGTTTTTGGTCCTACATTTAGATCTTTAATCCATTTTGAGTTTATTTTTGTGTATGGTGTTAGAAAGTGTTGTAGTTTCATTCTTTTACCTGTGGTTGACAAGTTTTCCCAGCACCACTTGTTAAAGAAATTGTCTTTTCTCCATTGTATATTCTTGCCTTCTTTGTCAAAGATAAGGTGTCCATAGGTGTGTGGATTTGTCTCTGGGCTTTCTGTTTTGTTCCATTGATGGATATTTCTGTCTTTGTGCCAGTACCATACTGTCTTGATGACTATAGCTTTGTAGTACACCCTGAAGTCAGGCAGATTGACTCCTCCAGTTCCATTCTTCTTTCTCAAGACTGCTTTGGCTATTCGAGGATTTTTGTATTTCCATACAAATTGTGAAATTATTTGTTCTAGTTCTGTGAAAAATACCATTGGTAGCTTGATAGGGATTGCATTGAAATCTATAGATTGCTTTGGGAGGTGTTCTCATTTTCCCTTTATTGATTATTGCAATCCATGAACACGGTATATTTGTCAAATATATATCTATTTGTCTCCTCTTTGATTTCCTTCATCAGTGTTTTATACTTTTCTATGGCATGACTACAAACAAAGCTAGTGGAGGTGATGGAATTCCAGTTGAGCTATTCCAAATCCTGAAAGATGATGCTGTGAAAGTGCTGCACTCAATATGCCAGCAAATTTGGAAAACTCAGCAGTGGCCACAGGACTGGAAAAGGTCAGTTTTCATTCCAATCCCAAAGAAAGGCAATGCCAAAGAATGCTCAAACTACTGCACAATTGCACTCATCTCACACGCT
>NW_011481814.1:17754-17882 GCF_000754665.1 Bison bison bison | reverse complement strand
CTCCTTGGAAGGAAAGTTATGAGCAACCTAGATAGCATATTCAAAAGCAGAGACATTATTTTGCCAACAGAGGTTCATCTAGTCAAGGCTATGGTTTTTCCTGTGGTCATGTATGGATGTGAGAGTTG
>NW_011481814.1:13159-15684 GCF_000754665.1 Bison bison bison | reverse complement strand
TGGGACCATAAGATACTCACTACCTTGGGTCTCAGTATCTTACAGCTGTGAATATAAGGTTGGACTTGATGATATCTGAATGTCTTTTGGCTCTGAAAAGTCTTGAGATTCATTCGTGTATCATCAGCAGTTCCCCGTTTCAGGAATTGTGCTAGGTGCTGGTGATACTCAGGTATATGCACAACATTCTTGATAAAGAGTCAACCAAATCTTATAACAGAAATGGAGAGGGATCTGTTGAACATGCTTAGATGTCCAAATCCTCATGCCCTGCTAATGAGTAATTAGAAGTTAAATTGGCATGTCCCCTTTGGAAAAGCAATGTGGTAATATCTAAAATCCACTCTTAGTGTAGTAATCAGAGAAGTCCTATTAAAACAAGTCAGGTAAAATCATTCTTCTGCTAAGAATCCTTAAATGGCTCCAGATCCCACTCAAAATAAAAGCTAAATTCTTTAGTGGCCTCTAGGATCTTTCTCTTTCATCTTCTCTGACCTTATCTCCGGTTATTGTCCATCACTCTACTAAGATATTGGTCTCCTTTTTATTTCTCAAACATACAGCCTACATTTCTTCCTCAAAGACATTACACTTGCAGGTTCCTCTCCCTGAATCTCTTCCTTCTACCTTGCATGCATCCTCATTTCACACTCCCCCATCTCCTTCATTTCTTTGTTCAAATGGCATTTTCTCAGTGAGGTCTTTTATGACCATGCTACTTAGAAGTATATCAGTAACACACTTACCATGTGCTATACTCCTTATCTTCCACCCCTGTTTTATTTTTCTCCATTGTACAATCATCTTCATAATTACAAAAAATTACATACTCCCCTTGAACATTATTATCTGCACATAATAGAATTTAAACTTAATGATATACCCATCTGAATGCAGAGTTCCAAAGAATAGCAAGCAGAGATAAGAAAGCCTTGGTAAGTGAACAAAACAAAGAAATAGATGAAAACAATAGAATGGGAGAGATCTCTTCAAGAAAATTGGAAATACCAAGGGAATATTTCATGCAAAGATCGACACAATGAAGACAATAACTGTTTGGACCCAAGAGAAGCAGAAGATATTAAGAAGAGATGGCAAGAATACACAGAAGAACTGTACAAAAAAATGTCTTAATGACCTGAATACACATGATGGCGTGATCACTCACCTACAGACAAACATCCCGGAGTGTGAAGTCAAGTGGGTCTTAGGAAGCATTACTATGAATGAAGCTAGTGGAGATGAGGGGATTCTAGCTGAGCTACTTCAAATCCTAAAAGACGATGTTGTTACAGAGTTGTGCTCTATACACCAGCAAATTTGTAAAGCTCAGCAGTGGCCACAGGACTGGAAAAGGTCAGTTTTCATTCCAATTAAAAAATGGGAAATGACAAAGAGTGCTCAAACCACTGAACAACTGTGATCATTTCACCTGCTAGCAAGGTAATGCTCAAAATCCTGCAAGCTAAACTTCAATAGTACATGAACTGAGAACTTCCAGATGTACAAGCTGAATTTAGCAAAGACAGAGGAACCAGAGATCAAATTGCCAACATCCATTGGATCATAGAAAAAGCTAGAAAATTCAACAAATGTACCTACTTCTGCTTCATTAACTGTGCTAAAGCCTTTTACTGTGTGGATCACAACAAACTGTGGAAAATTCTTAAAGAGATTGGAATATCTAAGAAACCTGTATGCAGGTCAAGAAGCAACAGTTAGAACTGGACATGGAAAAAAACGGACTGGTTCAAACTTGGGAAAGGAGTGCATCAAGGCTGTATATTCTCACCCTGCTTATTAAGCCTATGTTTAACCATCATGCAAAAGGCCAAGCTGGATGAAGCACAAACTTAAATCAAGATGGCTAGGAAGAATATCAATAACATTAGGTATGCAGATGATACCATCCAAATGGCAGAAAGTGAAGAGAAATCAAACAGCCTGTTGAAGTTGAAAGAGGAGAGTGAAAAAGCTGGCTTAAAACTCAACATTAAAAAAAAAAAAAACAAGATCACGGCATCTGGTACCATCATTTCATGGAAAATAGATGGGGAAAAAATGGAAAGTGATAGGTTTTGTTTTCTTGGGCTCCAAAATCACTGGGGACAATGGCTGCAGCCATGAAATTAAAAGATGCTTGCTCCTTTGGAGAAAAGCTATGACAAACCTAGACAACATATTAAACACAGAGACATCACTTTGACAACAAATGCCCATCTATACAAAGCTATGGTTTCTCCATGTATGGATGTGAGAGTTGACCCATAAAAGAAGCTGAGTACCGAAGAATTGATTCTTTTGAACTGCGGTGCTGGAGAAGACTCTTGAGGACCCCTTGGACAGCAAGGACATCAGACAAATCAATCCTAAAGGAAATCAGCCCTAAATATTCATTGGAAGGAATGATGTTGAAGCTCCAATACTTTGGCCACATAATGCAAGCAGCTGACTCATTGGAAAAGACCCTGATGCTGGGAAAGATTGAGGGCAGGAGGAGATGGGGGCCACTGAGGATGAGATGC
>NW_011481814.1:9846-10423 GCF_000754665.1 Bison bison bison | reverse complement strand
TCATACAAATGTGAATATGTTCAAATCATCCTAGCATTTTCTTAAAAACCTCTGTAGATAGATTCAGCTAGTTTGTGATAAGAAAGAAAGGAAATGCAAATCAAAACCACAATCAGGTACCATTTCACGCCAGTCAGAATGGCTGCTATCTAAAAGTCTACAAGCAATAAATCCTGGAGAGGGTGTGGAGAAAAGGGACCCTCTTACACTGTTGGTTGGAATGCTAACTAGTACAGCCACTATGGAGAACAGTGTGGAGATTCCTTAAAAAAAACTGTAAATAAAACTGCCATATGACCCAGCAATCCCACTGCTGGGCATACACACCAAGTAAACCAGAATTGAAAGAGACACGTGTACTCCAATGTTCATCACAGCACTGTTTATAATAGCCACTGTTTATAATGTCCATCAGCAGATGAATAGATAAGAAAGCTGTGGTACATATACACAATGGAACATTACCCAGCCATTAAAAAGAATACATTTGAATCAGTTCTAATGAGGTGGATGAAACTGGAGCCTATTATACAGAGTGAAGTAAGCCAGAAAGCAAAACACCAATACAGTATACTAA
>NW_011481814.1:7546-9746 GCF_000754665.1 Bison bison bison | reverse complement strand
AAACATGTATACTATCATATGTGAAATAGATCGCCAGTCTAGGTTTGATGAATGAGACAGGTTGTTTAGGACTGGTGCACTGGGATGACCCAGAGGGATAAGGTGGGGAGGGAGGTGGGAGGGGAGGTTCAGAATGGGGAACATATGTATACCCGTGGCAGATTCATGTCAATGTATGGCAAAACCACTACAATATTGTAAAGTAATTAACCTCCAATTAAAATAAATAAATTTATATTAAAAACAACAACAAAAGAAATGAAGGAAAGTGATTGAGAAAGGCAGGAGTATTTTAAAAATTTCCTCAATACCGTTTGTGTTCAGTATATATCAAATCTTTAATTTTTAATAGGACCGTCCAAAAGAACTCTACAATGATAAGGCCATTAAGTATTAAGCCCAGTTTGAGTCCTGCAAATGGAGCAATATGTGCAAAATGTCCAAGGAGTTCACAACATGGCAACATTTTATAATTTCAGATGGTTATTATTTTTTTAAAGTTCCCTTTGTGGTACAGCTGTTAGACAATCTTTTAATGGGCTACTTATTTTAGGCCCTTAATGTCTGAAGGGGATGACTTGACCATAATATTATCTTTGATACAGTAAATGAAAGTCTTTCAGTTGTATCCAACTCTTTGTGACCCCATGGACTATATAGTCCATGGAATTCTCCAGGCCAGAATACTGAAATGGGTAGCCATTCCCTTCTCCAGTGATACAGAAGTTATATCAATATTCTCTCATATATTGCCTATTTCAAGAGAACATTGTAGTAAACAATAAAAATATTTTTTGAAAGGTAAATGTTACAACTGGGCAATACTGAAATTTTATGTTTTATCTTCAAAGGTAAAGTAAAAGATTGAAAGAGAGTTCTTGAAGACACCTGGAAAATAGAATTGATGAACATTATCCTAGTGTCGAAGAATGAACTTAAAGTTTATCAGCTCTTTAAATTCACTGATGTAGCTCTCATTAGTGAATTAAAACCTAGGTTAATAAATCAGGTTTGCAATATTTGAGAACAGGGCTGGAGAATAGGTAGTATACTATTTGGCTTTGCTACTATTCTAATATGGCCCATATACCAACAGGGAGGTTTTAAGAAGGGTGATTTTTAAGTATTCTAAAAGAGACCAAGCTATGAATAAAAAGACTATTTGAATAATATGAAGCTAAGAATTTGTTTCTATTTACACCAAAAGTGGAATAAAATTGGGCTTGAAAACATACCAGGGGAGGTCTTGTAAAACAAATACTGCCATATTATAGCCTTACTGACTCTCAGTGGAAATCGAGTTCAGTAGATAATTTTTTTAAATTTGATATTAGAGTAGGATTTCTCAACCTTAACAATATTGATATTTTGGCTTAATAATCCTATTGTATATAAATATACAATATATACATATATACACAACAGTATATATATATATAATATATATATACAGTATATAATGGCAATAATATATAAATAATAATATATATACTATATATATAATCCACAATAATCCTGTTGTGTGTATGTATATATGTATGAAGTTAAGTAGGCTTCCCTGGTAGCTCAACTGGTAAAGAATCCAGCTGCAATGCAGGAGACCTAAATTCAATTCTTGGGTCAGGAAGATATCCTGGAGAAGGGATAGGCCACCCATTCCAGTATTCTTGGGTTTCCCTGAAGGCACAGACATTAAAGAATCTGCCTGCAATGTGTGAGAACCCGTTCGATCCCTGGGTTGGAAAGATCCCCTGGAGGAGGGCATGGCAACCAACTTCATTATTCATGCCTGGAGAATCACCATGGACAGAGGAGCAAAACAGGCTGCAGTCCATGGGGTCTCAAAGAGACTGAAATGACTGAGCAACTAAGCACAGCACAGCACATAGGAAGTTTAGTAGCATCCTTGGTGTATATCCAAAAGTAATATCAGCTTTCCCCCCGAGGTGTGACACCCAAAAATGCTTACAGACACTGCCAATTGTTCCTTGGGAGTAGGGAGCCAAAATCGAGAGATTATTACTTCTGTCAATAATGGATGGTGATTTGTCATTTAGTTTGACTGTTTGCAACCCCATGGACTGCAGCATGCCAGGATTCCCTATCCTTCACCTTCTCCCAGAGTTTCCTCAAATGCATGTCCATTGAGTCAGTGATGCCATCCAACCATCTCATCCCCTGTTGCCCCCTTCTCCTCCTG
>NW_011481814.1:3435-5765 GCF_000754665.1 Bison bison bison | reverse complement strand
CTTAGTATCTTCTGCTTCTGTTAGGTCCATACCATTTCTGTCCTTTATTGTGCCCATCTTTGCATGAAATGTTCCCTTAGTATCTCAAATTTCTTGAAGAGATCTTTAGTATTTCCTATTGTACTGTTTTCCTCTGTTTCTTTTCATTGATCACTTAGGAAGGCTTTCTTATCTCTCCTTGCTATTCTCTAGAACTCTGTGTTCAAATGCATATATTTTTTCTCTCCTCCTTTACCTTTCAATTCTCTTCTTTTCTCATCTATTAGTAAGGCATCCTCAGACAACCATTTTGCCTTTTTGCATTTCTATTTCTTGGGAATGGCTTTGG
This sequence comes from Bison bison bison, assembly GCF_000754665.1. Lineage (NCBI taxonomy): Eukaryota > Metazoa > Chordata > Mammalia > Artiodactyla > Bovidae > Bison > Bison bison. Next base: position 5,437 of record NW_011481814.1, on the reverse strand, counting down.
TCACCACCTCCCATACAATGTTACCAACCTCCATCCATAGTTCTTCAGGCCCTCAGTCTATCAGATCTAACCCCTCAAACCTATTTGTCCCTTTCACTGTATAATCGTAAGGGATTTGATTTGGGTCATACCTGAATAGTCTAGTTGTTTTCCCTACTTTCTTCAATTTTAGTATGAATTTTTCAATAAGGAGTTCATGATCTGAGCCACAGTCTGTTCCCAGTGGGTTTTTTTTTTTTTTTGGTGCTTGTATACAGCTTCTCCATTTTCAGCTGCAAAGAATATGATCAATCTGATTTCAATATTGAACATCTGGTGACATCCATATGTAGTCTCATCTCTTGTGTTGTTGGAAGAGTGTTTGCTGTGACCAGTGCATTCTTTTGGCAAAACTCTGTTAGCCTACTCTGTTGGCCTTTGCCCTGCTTTATTTTGTACCCCAAGGCCAAATTTACCTGTTTCTCCAGGTATCTCTTGACTTCCTAATCCAACATCCTATGATGAAAAGGACATCTTTTTTGGTGTTAGTTCTACAAGGTCTTGTAGGTCTTTATTGAACCATTCAACTTCATTTTTTTCCACATCAGTGATTGTGCATAGATTGAATTACTGTGATATTGAATGATTTGCCTTGGAAGCGAGCAGAGGTCATTCTGTCATTTTTGAGATTGAACCAAGTACTGCATTTCAGACTTTTGTTGACTATCAGGGCTACTCCATTTCTTCTAAGGGATTCTTGCTCACAGTAGAAGATATAATGGTCACTTGAATTAAATTTACCCATTCCTGATCATTTTAGTTCACTTATTCCTAAAATGTCAGTGTTCACTCTTGCCATCTCCTATTTGACCACTTCCAATTTACCTTGATTCATGGACCTAACATTCCAGGTTCCTATGTAATATTGTCCTTTACAGCATCAGACACATCCAGAACTGGTCATTGTTTGCACTTTGCCTCACCCTCTTTATTCTCTCTGGATCTATTTCTCCACTCTTCTCTAGTAGCATGCTGGATACTTACTGACCTGGGGAGTTCATCGTTCAGTGTCATAACATTTTGCCTTTTCATGCTGTTCTCCAGGCAAGTATGCTGAGGTGGTTTGCCATTCCCTTCTCCACTGGGCTGCATTTTGTCACTGAACAGTAGATGTAAAAATTCCCATTCTTAAAGGTGTTTAATATAATAAAATTCTGTTTTAGCATAGTAAAAAATTTGTATTGCATATATTTTTTGACTTATAAATAACAAATCTGTATATAGACTCTCCTAATGACAAAATTACTTATTTACTCTAGTGCTTTCAAACTGGAGTTGTCATACACTCATCCAGAGACAGGCAGAAAAACTGGTTTGTATTCTAGAGGAATATTTATGATGGAGATTTAAATTGTGGCGTTAGAGGGAGACAGACCTGGATTGAACTGTCACTAGAATGTCCTTGGGCAAATGTACTTATTTTTTCTAAACTTCAGTTATATGGGTAGATGCAAGTAATTATTTCTACCAAGGGTAAACCAGGAGCTAGCCACTGAACCTGAAGTTAGCTCAAATCTTAGATATGGATATTGATCCTGAGGCTACTTATATCTAGCCTTTTTTTTTTTTTGCACATTAATTTTCTTTGCAGTAGGTGTCATATAGTAATCTCTAGGAAATTCAGTACGTTGGATAACCATTGTTTAGGTCTTTTGTTTTTGTTCAGATGACCAGAGCATTTCCTATATTTTATTCACGTTTCTATCATAAGATTATCATCCACATGTGCCACCACTAGGTCTCAACAAAAACTCTTTAAAATTAGTAAGTCACTTATCCTAAGGTGGACATTCAGAAGATGTTTAAGTTTTATTTACATTTTTAAAACTGAACCAGTATTATTTTTATTTAAATTACAATAAATGCTATGTAGAATATTCAAACCTGCAATTAGTTCAGTTCAGTCGCTCAGTCGTGTCCAACTCTTTGCGACCCCATGGACTGCAGCATGACAGGCTTCCCT
>NW_011481814.1:0-456 GCF_000754665.1 Bison bison bison | reverse complement strand
TTTCCTTTCAAGGAGTAAGCATCTTTTAATTTCATGGCTGCAATCACCATCTGCAGTGATTTTGGAGCCCAGAAAAATAAAGTCAGCCACCGTTTCCTCTGTTACCCCATTTATTTGCCATGAAGTGATGGGACTGGATGCCATGATCTTCGTTTTCTGAATGTTGAGCATTAAGCCAACTTTTTCACTCTCCTCTTTTACTTTCATCAAGAGGCTCTTTAGTTCTTCTTCACCTTCTGCCATAAGTGTGGTGTCATCTGCATATCTGAGGTTATTGATATGTCTCCCAGAAACTTGATTCCAGCCTGTACTTCCTCCAGCCCAGTGTTTCTCATGATGTACTCTATATATAAGTTAAATAAGCAGGGTGATAATATACAGCCTTGACGTACTCCTTTTCCTATTTGGAACCAGTCTGTTGTTCCATGTCCAGCTCTAACTGTTGTTTCCTGACCT
>NW_011481813.1:8907-10552 GCF_000754665.1 Bison bison bison | reverse complement strand
CTTCTCCAGGAGATCTTCCTGATCTATGGATAGAACCTGAGTCTCATGTCTCCTGCATTGGCAGGCAGGTTCTTTTTACCACTAGTGCTACCTATGAAGCAGTGCATATATATCAATCTCAATCTCCCAGTTCATCCCATCTGTTTCCCCCACTTGCTGTCCATACCTTTGTTGTCTGTGTCTGTGCCTCTATTTCTGCTTTTCCCATATGTTCATCTCCATCATTTTTCAAGAGTCCACACATATGTATTAATACATGATACCTATTTTTCTCTTTCTGACTTACTTCACTCTCTCTGAGAGTGTCTAGGTCTGGTGGCATCTTGTTCCTTTTCACAGCTAAGTAATATTCCATCATGTGTCTGTCCCACATCCAGACAGAGGTAGGACCTTCAGACCTTACAGGGAGGGTGGAGTGTCTTCACCTATGGATGGACCGTGGAAAAGGTGTCAGGTTTAGTCTCAGTCCTTTCCAGCTGCTGTAACAAATACCATGCATTGGGTGGCTCATGAAAAGTATAAATATATTTCTCTCAGTCCTAGAGGTTGGCCCAAGATGAAGGCTAGGACAGACACACTGTCTGGTGAGATCCCATTTCCTGGTTCATGGACAGCTGTCTTCTCACTGTGTCTTCCCAGGGTGGAAGGGGTAATGGAGGCTCCATGGGGTCTCTTCTTCGAGAATGCTAATCCCACTTATGGGCTTCCCAGGTGGCACTAGCATTAAAGAACCCACCTGCCAATGCAAGAGACATAAGAGAGGCAGGTTCGATCCCTGGGTCAGGAAGATTCCCCTGGAGGAGAGCAAGGCAACCCACTTCAGTATTCTTGCCTGGAGAATCCCATAGACAAGGGAGGCTGGTGGGCTACAGTCCATGGGGTCACAAAAGAGTCAGACATGACTGAGTGACTAAACTGAAGTGATTAATATATGCAGGCATTTATTCACTTCCAGAGCTCACCACAATAATGTGATGGCCGTGGAAGTTCACAAGGACTGTTCTGAAAACATTATGCATTCAGTTTTCATTGAAAAGCGCTTCTTTATTGTTTTTAATTGTGGGCCATGGTTTTCTTTTTTCTTTATATATCATAGACTTCCTAAATTCTCCCTAGGATCTGACCTGCAGTAACAATGCCCTTCCACTAAAAACATAAATAATGTTTAAAGAAAATAATTTGCTATTTGAAAATGGAATATTGTAGTTGATGTGTGGGTTGGTAGTTCTACTGTATGCTTGGGGGGAAATACCTTGAAACATGAAATTGGAAAGCAAGATCTCTCATCTTTGAGGACCTTCAAACATCAAGGCTTATAAATACAATCCACAGTGGAAAATAGCTTAATATGAAGCCCCAAACCACTTTCTTATGGTTTCAAATAATAAACTCAAAGGCAGAGTGTTACACAAGTTTGTATAAAATCACTTAGAAATTAGAGAGAAAAAATAAAGCCTTAGGAAAAATGTTCCATTACAGGGCTCTAATAAAAGTGTGAAAGTGTTCATTACTCAGTCGTGTCTGACTCTTTGTGACCTCGGCCTGGACTCACTTCTGTCCATGGGATTCTCCAGGCAAGAATACTGGAGTGGGTTGCCATTCCCTTCTCCAGGGTATCTTCCCAACCCAGGGATCAAATCCAGGT
>NW_011481813.1:5034-5365 GCF_000754665.1 Bison bison bison | reverse complement strand
AATTTAGGAACAAACCACTGTTGCAGTTCTTTCAGCATTTTCCAGAGTTCAGCATCCAGATGGTCTCCTCGGAAGCATTTGTGAACAGTAGCCAAAACACTAGCCATAGACTTAATAATTAGTTACATGGGCACCAATTGACTTCTGTGTTGATGCAGAATACACCATAATATACCCTATACACCTTATCTGTCAGTAAATTAAAGATGTGTAATATCTGTTGACTATATGAAGTCACGTACCTTATAGCTCGTGTGTTTCTTACTGCCTGGATTCAGACCTTTGCCATCAGATTATCATCTCAGAGAAGAATAGGACAACAGAGGATGAG
>NW_011481813.1:4476-4934 GCF_000754665.1 Bison bison bison | reverse complement strand
TTTTTTTTTTTTTTTTTGATGATAGCCATTGTGACAGGTTCTCATCATGAGATGACATCTCAGGGTTGATTTTCTTTAGGACTGACTGGTCAAGCTTGTGTGAGAGTAAGTTTTAACAGTGGCTGATAAAACTCAGAGCAATCTTGCCTCCACCCCACCAGAGAAATCACTGTGGCCAACCTTGTCATGTCAGTTTCAAGAGATTTGTTTTCTTTAGGTCCATTCTTTATGAAATTCTTAGATAGTACAGTGATTCTCATATTAGGCTTTTGAGGTGTGTGGATAATAAACCATTGTCATTCTTCTTTTTTTTTTTTTTTTCAAATGTGATTTGAGAGTGAAAAATGATGTTGTGTATTCCATCACATTCACCCCTCCACTTTTCCAGGTAAGGAATGGCTTTGTTAAACAGACCATCTGTTCTGAGTGGGTGATATCTTTAGGAATGCCACAAGTGT
>NW_011481813.1:0-369 GCF_000754665.1 Bison bison bison | reverse complement strand
TGGCCACTTGCTTTTTTTTTTTTTTTTTTCATACTTAGATTACCCTTGATGAGGCACACAGGTGTATGACATAAAAGCTCTGTCCTTGGTGTGATGGTTAATTTTATGTGTCAATTTGGCTCCCTATAATTAGTAGAAACACTTCCCTTCAGGGTGGGCATCCTGTTAGCTAAGTGGTAAGATAGTATAATTTCCATTTGCAGATTGCTAAAACTGCAGTCCAAAATCACTGCAGATGGTGACTGCGGCCATGAAATTAAAAGACGCTTACTCCTCGGAAGAAAAGTTATGACCAACCTAGATAGCATATTGAAAAGAAGAGACATTACTTTGCCAATAAAGGTTCATCTAGTCAAGGCTATGGTTTTT
>NW_011481812.1:20280-21917 GCF_000754665.1 Bison bison bison | reverse complement strand
AGATTATTCGCTGTCGGACGATGGGCGGGCTTGGTGCTCAAAGTGAAGCACAGCGGAAGCGGGGAGACCATCGTCTATGGGGTGATGGGAGGGAGTTTCTCATACAAGGGAGCCCTGCTCGGCTTTGAGACGCTGAGTCCGCGTTGCGGACAAAGTGAAACGTGACGGTGGCGAAAAACTACTGGTGGTGGTGGGACGATTGGACAGCTTTGCGACAGAGTTAAACCCGACGGAGCGATGAGACTACCCGACGACGAATGAGTGTGGTCCACACAGGGGAACCTGGACGTGGCGATAATAGAATATTTTCATAATAAAATATACTTATTTTAAATGAAATATTTCACTTTTCCAATTTTATAATAAATTTATACAAGGTATTTTAAATCTTAAGCATAGAATATTAAAGTATATTTGTATATAGCTGTAGCAATTTGTTAAACTTTATTAAAACTATATTTCTGTGTACCAAAACAAGTATTTAATATCGTTTTACTTTTCTATCTTTTACGAATATAAACTTAATATTTTCAAGATGACTTTTCCCTTATTTTTAATTGCGTGAATTAGCATGTTTGACAGTTTCTAACGACCCCCAAGACAGTCTTAAGTAATTTTTGACTCATGTTCCTGAAACCTCTTTGTGAGGACTACGTTGTTGGAAATAAGGGGTTGGAGTGTACAAGCAACTGAGGACATTTAGAAGGTCCGAATTTTTCATTTACTTTAGTAAGAATTTTATAAGTTAAGTGGAATTTGCCCAGATTTTGTTGGCATAAAGAAGGCTTACTTTGTAAGACTCTCACATGTAAAGTGGTGTACATTTTCCCCGAAGTGAAAAAAAGAAAAGGCAACCCCCCCCCCACACACACACACACATCATATAGAGGGGCCCTACAGCATGAGCTGTCTGGTACATTTAAAGAAGTGACCCAGAGAAGCGCAGGTAGACTGTATGGGTACATGGAGGGCATGCATAGAACTTGGACACTCCCCACGGCTTCCTTGTATTTTAAATTCCTCAAAGGCAGGGCCAGAAACTCTACTACTCTGCAGGCTTGTTTTGCAATGAATGTCTCCAAGGTGCTCTGCAATTTTTAATGTGTGTTGTCACATAAATCAAGTTGAGATTGAAACCGCCACGTTGACTTTTGTTTCATAAATAATTTATTTCTCACATAAAAGTTTAAATAAATGAATAACGCATAAATCAATTTAAAAATAGCTTAGTCTTTAATGTCCATTGAAATCCAGTGCATTGCACTGTCAGTTACTTTAAGAGCCTCTATATCTTTGGCAGAAAGTAAAGAGGAACTAAATAAAGAGCCTCTTTATGCAAGAGGAGAGTGAAAAAGTTGGCTTCAAGCTCAACTTTCAGAGAACAAAGATCATGGCATCATCCCTCCATGGCAAATATATGGGGAAACAGTTCCAACAGTGTCCGACTTTATTTTGGCAGGCTCCAAAATCACTGCAGATGGTGATTGCAACCATAAAATTAAAAGAGGCTTACTCCTTGGAAGGAAAGTTGTGACCAACCTAGATAGCATATTCAAAAGCAGAGACATTACTTTGCCAACAAAGGTCCCTCTAGTCAAGACTAGGGTTTTTCCAGTTGTTATGTATGGATGTGATTT
>NW_011481812.1:0-19378 GCF_000754665.1 Bison bison bison | reverse complement strand
CTCATCACGTTTTCTTCAGTCATCCTCAAGTAGTTGCAAGGAACTGCCTGATTCTTCTTTTCTTGTCTCCCTCAGGTAGTAAGGAAACAGCCTGTAATGTGTCTACACTGTGGATATTTTCCTGTAGGCAATGCCTTTGGGAATCAGCTTGAAAATTTCTTTCAAACAGTGGATGATACTGTGAACTATGACTGGCATTCTTGTCGTTCTCCCCAAAGCTGAACTTGGAGAAAAAGCATTTGGGTCAGATTGTATTTTAACGAAGTGTGTGCAAGCAAGAACAATACTTGTTCCCCTTGACTCCTACCAGAACTTCATTTGAACAAATAGTGAAAACGTGAAATGTGGTCTCATGCCCTGTCAAGTACAAACTAGCAGGTGCCATTGGCACTTGCCATCTACCTACAAGGATTCAATCGTGTTCTTGCAGCTGCTGATTTTTAACACCCCTGGAAAGGAATGTAAGGTGGAAAGCAGAAGTGAGGCATGCTGTGTGCAGCGAAAACTGGCAGAACAAGTCTTTAGAAGGTTAGCTATCTTCAGGAGCCCATTTTAAGAACTCAGTTGTTCTATCTCCTCATTATCTAGAAAGCAGGAACATCCTTCATGGTGATGACTGCTTCTTGTGACTCCAAGAAACCTCCCCGACACTGGCAGTAAACTTCCACAAAAAACAGGCACATGAGTACATGTATTACCCCTTCACCAAAATCACATATATCCCTCTGTGTGTCTTTGGAACAGCTTCTCAGAACTATCTGATGTGCTGTCTCCTGGGCTGCAGTCCTCATTTTGCCCCCCAGACACTTAACTTTCAACTATCATGTTGTGCATTTTTGAAAGTCAGCACCCTGAACTTGTCTCTTCATCCATTCATCACCCAATTGTTTCCCAACTTGCTTGCAATGAGATTCCCATGAGGACAAATCCAGGCCATGGAACATGAGAGGAAGTGCTCTCACCCTGTATAGTCCTGGCCCTTGGAAACATTTCCTGTGAGCCACCAGACATCATCCCTTTACTGCCGGGTGTACTAGATCCAAGCACCACAGACAAACTTGGAGTCACATATCGATGATGGAAAAAGCCACAAAACAGAAGGTACCCATGTCCCTGAATCACCCTTTGAATGTGAGCAAACCAGAAGATTCACCTGATCCGGAAGGCCTGTATTGTACTCTTCAGAGAAGGAAAGATAAGTTTCTATTATGATGAAAATCCGCTCAATTTATTCTTTATCTCTATAGCACCTAGACTTAACTGAAAAAGATCTCTAAGAACAGAGGATCCTGGAAACCTGTCCATGAGAAAGTAACACTGACCTCTCAGTATAGAAAATACCAGCCCCTCAGACATCAAGAGACCTTTTAAACGATGATCAAAAGATCTTTATACAAGAAAAGACATTCTGTTTTGCTGTCCACACCTGTTCCTGAAAAATCACGATTTTCATTTCAGTTTTCAGTGCCTGAGGCAGTATGAGTTGCAATTGCTTTGGAACAGGAAGCAAACAATAATGGAATTCATTAGCGAGTGTTACAAATATAGACATCTTTATTGTTGCCATTTCTTTGAGGATTCTTACATGAGGGAAAAGCACTTTTAATTTCCACTCTGACAGCCCCTCGGGCAAAGTGGCTGTATTCCAGCTCCCTGAGGTAGAGATGGATGCCATGAAAATACTCCCGGGCAGGAAGTCCCAATGAGAACAGCACAGAATGTCTCCTTGCATCTGCTCCAGTTGTTTCAGGCTCTGATCCATGCTACAGAGTAGCACGGCTATCCTCCGTGGTGAAGAGTTGGAAGCTCTGCTGGAGCCTCAGATAGTGGTTGCAGGAGCCCCGAGTCATCTGCACTGGAGTGATCATCTCTCTTTTCCAAGGAAATCTGAAGTCCGCTTTGTCCTTTATGCGCGACTGAGAGAGGATCCTTTGCATCTATTTCAAGTGTTTGAAGATTTCCTTGTTTTTCTGGCAGGGGCTACCAGGCAGGTTCCAAGGAAGAGAGCAGGCAGGGATGTAGCAGAGCATCACTCCTTCCCCCAGTAAGTGGATGTGGGCCATAGAGAATGTCAGTGATTTGCAGACGACCGGGTGGTGGCGCGCGAGCACCGCGAAACGATGAGCAAAGAGCGCTGAGATGGAACCGCAGACCGCGAGCTTCGCCAGGCGACCGCGGAGTGCGAACGCTGTGGTTCGATCGTTTTTGCTTTCGAATCGTAGTCTTGGGAGATTTTGCAGTTGACTCTCGTGAGGCTGCTGGAGAGACAGGGCGCAAAGTTTCCACAGAGCTTTTTATAGGAGCACTGATTCAAGGGTGCGCATACCATTAGCCCTCTGATGGAAAAGGGCTGGTTTCCACTGTCCTGAGTAGGCAGCCAGAATATTGCATATTCGGAAAGATCGCCTGAGTAGTGGGCTTTCTTTCCACACGTCAACCCGAACTGGTCATGTTTGAGGAAAAGAACCCCCAAGGCGGGGGTTCTGAGCGAGATGAGGCTGATTTTAATGATAGGGGCTCACTTCCGTCGCGATGTAGCCAAAGCTCAGAGAAAGGCACCGGGCAGCGGTGATGGGATTATTGGCGATGTGAAGATGGACAGCGTTGTGCCCAAAGTGAAACTAGAAGGCGAGCAAGAGACTACTGGTTGCAGGCTCATATGGGCCGTTGCTAACAAAGTGAAAAACGGTATCCGAGATGAGACAATTACCCGTGCAGCGTTGACGGGGGTTGGAGGGTGGGGGAGCGTGGTGAACACGCTGGAATCCCGCAGTGGCTAGGAGACGGTTGCTGTGGGATGATGGGAGAGCGTTCGGCACAAAGTGGAACATAGTAGCCGCGATATGACTATTGGCTTTACCACTATTGGGGGTCGTAGTAGGGGCCGGGATGGATGGTCGAATCCTGGGGTGGATCCGAGACTATTCGCTGTGGGACTATGGGAGGGGGAGTTCGGAACAAAATGAAACACAGAGGCCGCAATGACAGTATCGCCTATGGGGCGATTCCCCGCGGTGGCGATGAGACTATTTGCTATGGAACAATGGTAAGAGTTGAGGTCAATTTAAACCCGGCGGTGGGGATGAGATCTTGGGTGATCTGAGTATAGGGCAACTTTGAAGAAAAGTGAAGCACCATGGTGGAGATGGATTTTTGGCGATGGGAAGGCAGGACAGCATTGTTGTGCACAAAGGGGAAACTGGCAGGGCCTGTGAGCCTCTAGGCGATGGGACCACGGGCGGACGTTGAGCATAAAGGGGAAACTGGTGGTGGCTTTGAGAAGAGTGGACGAAAGCATTGCGGACAAAGTGAAAGCCAGCATCGGCGATGAGACATTTGTCTACGGGGACTATGCGAGAGCGTTGCTCAGGTTGGGGAGCCTGGAGCTGGCCAGGAGACTATTCCCGATGGCACGATGGGAAGGCTTTCTGCACAAAGTGAAACAGGGCGGTGGGATGAGCCCTTGGGCGATGTCCTTGGAGTTGAAGTGCAACACCGCTTTGCCGATGAGCCTATCTATCGGCGCTGGGACCATGGGAGGTCGTTGGGCAAAAAGGGGAAGTCGGCGGTGGCAAAGAGTCTTGGTTTTCAGAGGATAGATAGCGTTGCGGACAAAACGAAAGCCAGCCTGGCGTTGAGATAGACAGCTTGGAGACTATTGCCTTTGGGACGATGCCTACAGGCGACAAGACCTTGTCAGAACACTGCAGACAGAAGCGAACCCGGCGGTGGCTAGCAGAGTATTGCCTATGGCACGATGGGAAGGCGCTGCGAAGAGAGTGCATTTCAGCCCTGCAGCGGGGATGAGATTGGACAAAGGAGGACCCTGAGATGGCGATGAAACTATCGTTGCGCTGAGAAGTCGGAGGGCTTGCGGCGAGTGTAAAACAGCGGAGGCGATGAGAATATTGGCGATAGGACGCTGGGGCAGAGTCCTGCACCACGTGAAATCCGGCGGAGGTGGGGTTGGGTGAGGCTGTTGCAGATAAGACAGTTGGAATGTGTCGACAGAGGGAAAGCCGACGTCGCGATGAGACGAGAGGCTGTCGGGCACTGGGGGCGCCGTTGCGCTCACTTTAGATGCTGCGGTGGCTAAAATTATTCGCTGTTGTAAAATGGGCGGGTTTGGTGCTCAAAGTGAAGCACAGCGGAAGCGATGAGACTATTGGCTATGGGGTGATGGGAGGGCGTTTCTCATACAGGGGAACCCAGCTTGGCTTTGGGACGCTGAGTCCGCGTTTCGGACAAAGTGAAACGTCACGGTGGCGAAAAACTACTGGTGGTGGGACGATTGGACAGCTTTGCGACAAAGTTAAACCCGGCGAAGGGATGAGACTGCCGGACGATGGATGGGTGTGGTCCACACAGGGGAACCTGGAAGTGGCGACGAGACTATTCGCTGTGGCAAGACGGAAAGGCGTTGGGCACAAAATGAAACACGGTGGCCGAGCTGAGGCTTTTGGCTTCGAGTTGATGGGACGGCTTTGCGGACAAAGTGAAAGCGCGCATAGGTGATGAGACAATCGTCTTGGGGTGGTGGCACCGCGGTGTGGACCAAGAAAACCCGGCGGTGGGGGTGAGACTGTGAGAGATGGGACGATGGGAGGACCTTGAGCACAAAGCGGAGCCAGGTGGAGTCAGTGAGACTACAGGCTTGGAGCCATTTTGGACAACGTGAGAAACAGCCAAGGCGACGAGACTGGCTAGGGGACCCTGGGAGTGCGTTGCAGACAGAGGAGAACTCAGCGGTGGCCAGGGGACAAAGAACCATGGGACGGTTTGGGGGACTTTCTGGGGGTGAGACGGAACGCGGCCACCACCTGGGTCAGGGACCAAAGAACTGTGCGCTCCTGGAATGCTCTGGAATTTTCCGGGTCTTTCAAGGATTCGGCCTTGAAGTGGGGGGAGTAAGTGTTGAATAGCTGAAAACTAGTAATATTTTAAAAAGCACACAGCACTTTCTTTTTGCGAATTAATTTTATGTTCAATTATATACTTGTTTTAAATGAAATATCTCACGTTTCTAATTTTATAATAAATTTATAGAAGGTATTTTAAATATTAAGTATAGAATATTAAAATATATTTTGTATATAACAGTAGCATTTTATTAAACTTTACTTCAACTATATTTTCTGTGTACCAAAACAAGTATTTAATATCGTTTTACTTTCTATCTTTAATGGATGTAAACTTAATATTTTCAAGATGACTTTTCACTTATTTTTAATTGCGTGAATTAGCATGTTTGACAGTTTCTAATGACCCCCAAGACAGTCTTAAGTAATTTTTGACTCATGTTCCTGAAACCTCTTTGTGAGGACTACGTTGTTGGAAATAAGGGTTGGAGTGTACAAGCAACTGAGGACATTTAGAAGGTCCGAATTTTTCATTTACTTTAGTAAGAATTTTATAAGTTAAGTGGAATTTGCCCAAATTTTGTTGGCATAAAGAAGGCTTACTTTGTAAGACTCTCAAATACATGGTGGTGTACATTGTCCCTTAATTGAAAAAAAAAAAAAAGCAAAAACCTCACATCATATAGAGGCCCTCTACAGGATCTGGTACATTTAGAGAAGTGAACAATACAAGCGCAGGTAGACTATATGGATACATGGAGAGCATGCATGTAACTTGGACATTCCACATGGCTTCCTTGTATTTTAAATTCCTCAAAGGCAGGGCCAGAAACTCTACCACTCTGCAGGCTTGTTTTGCAATGAATGTCTCCAAGGTGCTCTGCAATTTTTAATATGTGTTGTCACATAAATCAAGTTGAGATTGAAACTGCCGCATTGACTTTTGTTTCATAAATAATTTATTTCCCATATAAAAGTTTTAATAAATAGATAATGCATAAATCAATTTTAAAATAGCTTAGTCTTTAACTGTCCATTGAAACCCAGTGCATTGCATTGTCAGTTACTTCAAGAGCCTCTGCTGGCTGAAGAGTCTCACCTCAAAGTCACATTGTCCATTCCCAGAGCCACAGGTGGGAGATGTTCAGTCACGGAGGTAAGCTGTTAGGCTCTTCAGGAAAGAAAAGTTCGTGAGTATTTGCACTCGCACGACTGTCCAGGCACACCTGTTGTACTCCTTGGACTTCAGGTAGTACATGAGGTTGAGGTAATATTTCTTCAGGTGAAGAACGGTTGTGTTTCCCATAGTGAAGTTTTTCCTCTGCATTATTTCCTTCTGGATTGGCTGCAGACGATTCATCTGCCCATAGAGTTCCACAAGGAGGTCCTCGATGATGGTCTCAGACCAGCCAGTGCTGGAGAAATCTCTGGTGAGAATGCCAAAGATCTGCTGGAGCATCTCATACATGACCAATATGGCATCTTCCTTCTGGAACTGCTGTGCTTGCTTCATCTCCTCAGGCATCTGGAAATCCATCCTGGCCTCGAGGCAACGTTGAGGAGTTGAAGGTAACTGCCTCAGGAGTTTCTGAGAGACCGCAGCACTCCGCCTTTCTTGCAATCCAAGCAAGCTGTAGCTCCTGGGAAGAGCTGTGGTGGAGAAACACAGCAGGAGAACCATCTGGAGGAGGCACCGGTGGGTCATGGTGAAATCAGGCACAGGGCTGCCTGTTCTGCTAGTAGGTGCTGAAGCTGAGTCTTCAAGCGTTTGCAGAGTGAATGGCCTTCCTTCTTGAGTGTCGGCTACTTATACAGGATGGCCCTCCATTCTTCTTGAGAGGAATTTCCCACTTTCAGTTCTACTTTTTAGTTTTCCCGTGTCATTTAAAGGATTAGTTACCTCTAAAACTCTTTTTCTTTTAAGCTCCTTACTTTTCATACAGTCTGGAAGAATTTCTAATGTTTCTGTAGATTTTCAGTGAATTGCTAAATGCTAAAAAAAAAAATAGTCTAATCAATTTGAATTATAACAGGGTTCTTTCATTGGGAAAATATCTTTGTCTTTTCATATTATTAGATTCTGTGAAAGGATCTTTATTTCTAAGAGTTTATGATTTTAGAAAAATTTATTTTTTGTATCTAAAATAGAATGGTATAAGCTAAGTTGATCTGAAATATTTTGTAGGCCTCAACAATAAGCAGCAAGATATTGCATAACTTTATCAGCCAAAATTTATTGCTTTATTTGACAATCTCAAACTATTCCAAATATAACTAAAAAGTAAAGATTAAGGAATATCTCTATGCAGGCAAATGAATGTTACACAGACCGTGCATAAAAGTCCATGATTTCTCTTATAGGGATCCTTTGTGACAATTGCTGAGGCCCGATGCATATTTATTTTGTACATACTTCAAATAATCTAAATATCTGATTTTGCACACTAGGGTAAGGATGCAGCAAGCAGGAAAATTCTTTGCTCCTCACTTTGTACCTTTAGAACTGCTTGTACATAAACTTTTCCTCATAATGAAAGAATATTCTGGGATAGGATTCTTAGGTATTTTCATAATTTAGTTTGAAAAAATTGAATAAATGTTATTGTAATTTTTACCCTTTATTTTCTCACATTTAAATTTTTTCTATAAGGAATTTATTTTTTGGTATTATAAGAAAATAAAAAGCACCTAGTTATATTCAAAAGCGGGGCATAAAATTGTAGATACAATGCAACTATGTAAGAGTATATCAGATCAGATCAGATCAGATCAGTCGCTCAGTCGTGTCCGACTCTTTGCGACCCCATGAATCGCAGCACGCCAGGCCTCCCTGTCCATCACCAGCTCCCGGAGTTCACTCAGACTCACGTCCATCGAGTCAGTGATGCCATCCAGCCATCTCATCCTCTGTCGTCCCCTTCTCCTCCTGCCCCCAATCCCTCCCAGCGTCAGAGTCTTTTCCAATGAGTCAACTCTTCTCATGAGGTGGCCAAAGTACTGGAGTTTCAGAGTATATAGGAAAAAAATAAACTAAAGGAAATATACTAACATTTTAATAGTAATTATGTTTGACTTGTGAAGCTAAACGGTGATTTTTATCCTTTATGTGATTTTCCAATATGCTACCAGAGAATGTATTCAGCACTGCTCAGAAGAAATATAATTTATTAAAAATTTTAAGAAATTTTAAATTTCTTAATTTAAAATTTTCTAGTAGCCACATCAAAAGAGGAAAAAGAAACAAGTGAGGTTAATTTTAACACTGTATTTTATTGAACATGAAATATCCAAATGTTATCATTTCAACACATACCAATATAAAATTAATAATGAGATAGCTACATTCATCTTTTTCATAGTTCCTTCAAAATACAGTACATACTTTTACAGTCATAGTACAGCTGAGATTGGACTAGTCAAGTGGTCATTTGGCTTCTTGTGGTTGATGTCATGGTGGCCAGCACAGCTCAAGATGGACGGAGCAGCTTGATCAGAGAGCCAGGAGAATTCCCAGTTTGCAGGGACCACACAGAAGGAGCTTCAAGTTGTGGACGAGTTATGTGCTAAGAATCAAGGGGATCAATGGTGGAAAATCAGCTCAGGATGTATTCGGGACAGTCTTAAATGCAAGAGTGTGGCTTTGTACTTAATTCGAGACGTCTTCAGGCAGAGAGGGTGCTAGGTTGTGCCCTGAACAGAAGAATGGGCACAGATGTTGTTGGGAACTGAAGCCGGGAGAAATCCTGCCCAGATGTTCTCATGGCTGTAGAGACTGGAAATAAAGACCAGAGTGAGGAACTGGAAGAAGGGGATGGGCAGAATTGTAAACAAGAATTCTTTTTTCTTCTTTCTTCCCTTTGTCCTCCTCCCATGATCTGCTATTGTGTTTATGAACTGCTTCCTAATCAGGCTCTTTCAATTGCTTTTATGGAGTTTATACCACCTTTCAATTGCCTTCATGGAGTTTATATTGATTTTTGTCAGTATAATTAATTTTGCTATGAAAATCCTTGTTTGTGTCCTTTGGTGCACATTTTTATAGCCTTCTGTTGGGTATATGGCCTAGGATGAAGTAACTGGGTAATAGAATGTGCATATGTTCAGATTTAGTAGATAATAACAAACATATTTTCCAAATGTTTGCACCAATTTATAGTCTCACTGGAGAAAGCAATGGCACCCCACTCCAGTACTCTTGCCTGGAAACTCCCATGGACGGAGGAGCCTGGTAGGCTGCAGTCCGTGGGGTTGAAAAGAGTCGGACACGACTGAAGTGACTTAGCAGCAGCAGCAACAGCAGCATAGTCTCACTATCAGAGAATGGGATGTTAGTTGCATTACTTTCTTTTCAACACTTGGTGTTGCCTGTCTTCTTAATTTTAGCCATTCTAGTGAAGCATAGTGATGTCTTATTACAGTTTTAACTCATATTGCCTAATTGTTTCTAAGGTTCAACACAATTTTCATATGCTTATTGACCATTTTGGATATTTTCTTTGTGAGAGGTCTGTTCAAATACCTTGCTGACTGTCTCAGGTAATTTTTTTCTATCTAAAGATATAATTGTGTACATACAAAATACAAAACAATATATAAACTATTAGAATTTTAAAATAAATTTAACAAGTCACCAAAAAGAAGTTCAATTTTAAAATCAATCACCTCTTTTTACCTAGCAATAAAAAATTGGAAATTGACATTTTGAAATGATACCACTGATAAGAACATAAAAAGTCTATTACTGAGAAATTGTCACAGCCTGGAGGTGCCTAAGGAAACATGGAAATTAATAAAATGTGCCATTCTAAATAGCATCCCAGAACAGAAAAACAATATTGGGTAGAAACTAAGGCGATCTGGGAATTCCCTTGAGTTTCAGTGGCTGGAACTCCATGCTTTCACTGCAGGGCACCTAGGTTGGATCTCTGGTTGGGAATCTATTTAATAAGATCCCACAGTTCTCATAGCCTTAAATAAATAAATAAATAAAAATGAAATTACTCCAACCATCGGGGATGAATGGGTAGGTGGTGGAATAAGGATATCTGAATAAAGTATAGATTTCAGGTTTTTTTAAAAGTAGCTTTGACAGGTCACTTTATCTTCACCTTTAACCTCAGCTGAAATTCCAGTACTTTGGCCACTTGATGCAAAGAGCTGACTCATTGGAAAAACCCTGATGCTGGGAAAGATTGAAGGCAGGAGAAGAAGGGGACAACAGAGGATGAGATGGTTGGATGGCATCACGGACTCGATGGACATGAGTTTGAGCAAGGTCTGGGAGTTGATGATGGACAGGGAAGCCTGCGTGCTGCAGTCCATGGGATCACAAAGAATAGGACATGAGTGAGCAACTGAACTGACAAGTCTATAATTTCATTTTTGATTCATATTAGATGGCCAGAAGCCAGTGAAAAATATAACAGTTTTTCCTCTTACATTGAGACAGTATGCTTTAAATCTTGATCATTAATGAGGATTAAGCAACTTCTCTTTTTGTAAGGGAGCAAGGGGCATGTAAGCATGTGATGAGGTGGAAGGGAGATACTTATTCATATCTTCCCTCAGTGAGGAGGGAAATCAGAGTGTGCAACAGGAGACTGCCAAGTCCACCTTCTCCTGAGAAACACACAGTTATTTAGTGAACAAATTTTACTTAGCAAACATTTCTTAACCATGTCATAAAGAAAAACAAATATTTCCATTTTCTTGAACTATTTTTAAACTATCTGTCAATAAATTTTTGCTGCTAGTTTGATTATGTGTCTTGCACATTCTTTCTGAGGTTTATTCCAATATATTTATGCTTTATTATTGTTGCAAGTATTAATGAAAATTTTTAATGACATTTGCTACTTTTTAAATAGCAACTTTAAATAGAAAGTAGAGATAGAAACTTTGCTATTAAGTTTTCCTTGCATTTTCATACACACACACATATGAAAATAATTTTTTTTTCCTCTGGCCAGTTTTACAAACACTATATAAACATTTTGGATTGATTTTTCAAATTTTTAGATAAATACATTGCCTGTAAATAAAAAAGTTAAAGGACCTAAAATATCAAGTGTAATGACTATATGGAGCAACTGCTGTTTGGTGTGTTAATTTGTACAACTACTTTCAAAAACATTATCTAGGAAAGCTGAAAATATGCATGGCTTGTGACCCAGTAAATCCACTCTTAATTAACCTAAAAAGAATCATGTAAATCTGCATCAGGATATAAGTAAAGAATATTCAGACCAACAATATTCATAACAGTTGCAAACTAGAAACAACCCAAATATTCCTTAAAATTGCATGAATAAATATGTTACCTATGCTTACACTATGGTTGTTAATAACAATAAAATGTAAGAAACACAACTAAATGCACAAACATAGTAGTGAGTAAAAGAACCTCAACTCAAAAAAACCCCACATACCATTTATACAAATTTAAAAATAGGCCAAACTAGACTGGAGACATTTTGCTTGGCAACCTAGAGAGCTCCTGTGAAGCTTCAGGACCACAATGGAGAGTCTGTCTCCAGCTTGAGGAAAGAGCGTGTCTTCCCACCTTCCAGCTGCGGCCTCGCTCTCGCCCTGTCTCAGCACCTGAGGCTGATGCTGCCCAGGCTGGGGTTGCCCTGTGCTCACAGCCAATAGCTGATGGGCCCAGAGCCGCTCCTCAGGCCTCCCACCTGGTGTGGAGAGGGACAATATGCAGAGAGATCTAAGTGCCCCTGGTTGCAGCCTCTTCTCTCTTCCCTTTGGGCTTCTCTGGTGGCTCAGCTGGTAAAGAATCCACCTGTAGTGCAGGAGACCTGGGTTCGATCCCTGGGTTGGGAAGATTCCCTGGAGAAGGGAACAGCTACCCCCTCCAGTATTCTGGCCTGGAGAATTCCATGGACTATATAGTCCATGAGGTCACAAAGAGTAGGACACAACTGAGCGACTTTCACTTTCACTTTCTGTTTTCCCTTTACTCACGCTCTATACGTCTTTCATATGCCTTGGACTAGACTCATTGCCCAGTGTTTGTCCTTCTCGCTTCAGGATCAAGCAGTGTTTGTCCTTCTTGCTTCAGGATCAAGCTGGGCCTAGGTATTTTGCTGGGGGCCCTCTCTGCCTAGCTCTTCTAACTCCTCCAGAACATAACCAACCAGAGGATCCTACACTCTGCATCCTGTCACCCTCAGAATGCTCCCATCAGAGGGTCGATGGCCCAGGAACAGGCAAGAGTAGCCCAGGCATTGTCTTCACTGTTTGCTGCCAGACCCGCTGCTGCTGGGCACTCAGACTGGCCCTTTCACAACATGCCTGTCTGCATCAAGCCTGCATTTACTTTTCCCTTCAGATTCCAGGCCGTCCTATGAGCTGAACTCATTTAATTCTCATAGTCATTGTCAGGGCTGCATTGAGTCGGGCCAACCTAAGGTTGAGAAGAAAGTTAAAAGGACAACACATTGGCTGCAGCTGCTGAACAAGCCTCCGTGGGCCCCTGCCCCACCCTGCTGACATGAGGGCAGGTCGCACTGTGTGGGTTCTGGGTGAGTTTCCTGTCTCTGAGGCAGTTTCCAAATCTTTACAGTGAAACAGCCCAAAGCAAAGCCCTCTACATACTGAAAACTGACAAGTGACTTGAATTTTGTTACATCATCAGAGATTGTGTAATGAACCCCAGAAGGTAAAAATAGCAATGAAGTTGATGCAATGAGTGAAAAGGAAACTAAATGCAAGCTGCCAAACGGGATTTCAGGATCCAGCCTGGGAATCCCCTCTGGCCTGGCCTCCTGGCTGAGTTGAGTGCATAGAGCAGAGGATCCTCCTGACTGCCTGCCAGATGCCTGTGTTTTCCTGGCTGAAACTCTGAGCTCCTAAACTCCAGGAGAACCAAGAATCCAGTGAGGGTGGGGGTGAGTCCTTGTAGACAGCTGGCCTGTGTGCCATGTAGGAATGTTTCCGTCTAGAACTCTGGGTATTGTTGCAACAGGCTTGGCCTCATCATCCCTGTGAATGGCTATTTCCCCTCTCACTGTGCAGTGGGTAACTGGCATGAAGCTGTGTCTGAACAGCTCTCTGGGAACTGCCTCATCTTCCTGACCACAGACCCAGAACATCAGAAAATAACCGAAATAATCTTCTAACCAGATTCAAATAGAAGAGCTAATACGTAAGGAGCACTTAGGAAGTGTCTGGTACCATTCTGAGCACATTCTATAAATTAAAACACAGAAACTTGGAGGACCATTGGGAAGTTGGGGGGCTCTGCAGGATTGCCTGAAGGAGAGGTATCAGCAAGTTCTGAGGACTTTGGGCAACGGGTGCATTTTAAACATTGAGTATTGAAACTTTGATTTTCTGTGTTTTGTCATTTTTTGCCCTTTTATTTTCTACTCTTTTTTTTTTTTATGAAGCCTATTAAAAATATGCATTTATTGCCATGAGTGCCTAGGTGGGGGACTCCAAATCACTTGTGCCACTGAGATATCTATACAGAAGTATAACACTCTTCTCCTACCTCCTGTGTTGTTTCTGGAGAGGAGAGTCTAGTTAAAGTCAGAGAAGAGAGAAACATTCGTACAATCTATGGTGGATTTTCCAGGTCAGAAGGAAATATTCAATATAAATGACTTTAATTTTTCTTATTGACCCTTTTCTCCCTTCTTTAAAATTTTTAATTATGTATATACCTTAAAAATATCAACTGAATTGTTCTAAAGTTCACTGAAGACATTGCTGGAGAACAATATCACTGAGATGATCTGTTATAAGCAAAGTATGGTGTACCTATAACCTTCTGGCCACTCATTTAGGTGCTGGTTTTCCTAAAATTTTTGAGTTTGCCTGTGTATGTGATTCTTACTCTTCTCTACCAACTACAGTTGCCTCAGTCATTGTGCAATACAATCTCATCTCCTTATATATTCACTGAGAGGTGATATATCCTACCACATATTCAGGGAGAATGAGGCTGCAATGATTTTTGAACCTTGTAATGATACATCTTTATTGAATCTGTAAGATACAGATTATTTTTAATATTAATGGTAGCAACCTTAAATTATATACAACCTCTCAGGGAAGTCTTTTACAAACACTTCATTTAATCTCTACAACTTCCCTTTGAGATAATTACTATAATTATTTATACGATTGCAAATAAGGAGGGCTTACCTAGTGGCTCAGATGGTAAATAATCTGCCTGCAATGCAAGAGACCCGAGTTCAATCCCTGAGTTGGGAAGATCCCCTGGAGAAGGAAATGGATGCCCACTCCAGTATTCTTGCCTGGAGAATTCCATGGACCAAGGAGCCTGTTAGGAGACAGACAGTACATGGGATTGCAAAGAGTTGGACACAACTGATCGACTTACTTGCAAATAAGGAAACTGAAAACTCAGAGAGGTTACTTAATTTGCTAAGTCATGATTAATTATATAAGTAGTATTTTACCACTACACTGTTCTGTGTCCTTGTTACTTCTCATTAATCTTAAGCATCTCCTTTAGCTATACTCTGTACAACTGGAATTAAGTAATTTATCTAATTATGTAACATCTGATTGCCCTGATAGACTATAAGGCAGTAACGCCACATCTGGAGTGTCCAGCAAGTTGTTGTTTTTCAGTCACTAAGTCATGTCCAACTCTTTGCGACCCCATGGACTGTAGCCTACCAGGCTCCTCTGTCCACGGGAATTTCCAGGCAAGAATACTGGAGTAGGTTGCCATTTCCTTCTCCAGGGATCTTCCGAATCAGGGATCAAAGCCATGTCTCCTGCACTGGCAGGAGGATTCTTTATCACTGAGCCTCCAGGGAAGTCCTCGCTGTGTCCCAGAGCCAGTTCTAAGAGTGAGTAGATGTAGGATTTGAAGACTGTGTCAGAAAATGATAATCTTCTGAAAACAAAGATAGTAAGAGTAAATTTTAAATGGATGCTTTATCCTTCAGGATAATTTCTAAAAATATTATCTCGGATGGGAACAGGTCCAGTGAAAGTGACCAAAGGTCCAGTTTAAGTGAAAGTGAAAACTGCTCAGTTGTGTCTTACTGTTTGTGACCCCATGGACTATCTATACAGTTCATGGAATTCTCCAGGCTAGAATACTGGAGTGGGTAGCCTTTCCCTTCTCCAGGGGATCTTTCCAGCCCAGGGATCAAACCCAAGTCTCCCACATTGCGGGCAGATTCTTTACTGGCTGAGCCACCAGGGAAGCCCAAGAATACTGGAATGGGTATCCTATCCCTTCTCTAGCAGGTGTTCCCGACCTCGGAATCAAACCAGGATCTCCTACATTGCAGGCAGATTCTGTAGAGCTCAACAAAACACCATCTAAAAGACAAGACTGGAAGTAAGCAAGTATAAGGGGAACTGTATCCTCTTCAATTGTATTGTTGTAATGATTGTAATGTCTTTGGAATGGGTGAATGGCACTTTTGTGACAAAGAAGAATGGGAATTGGAAAGTAAGAACTTACTAAGTATTTCTCTAAGATAGGAAGCACATTGTCAGAGGAGAGGGCTGGAACCAGTGCTTGAGACAGTGGACACAGAGGCAAGACTGCCTGGGTTGATGTCCCAGCTTCAGTCTGCATTGGCTCTATGACCTTCAGCACCTCAGTTTTCTCCCCAGTTACATGGAAATGATAATCATATCTATTCCACTGGCTTGTGATGATTGGGTGGCCTAGTGTATTTCTAACAATGCCTGGACAAATAAGCAGGCATTATTTAGCTGTTCCCATGTGGGGCAAAATTCACACATCCAGCTATGGGCACTGGATAGAATTTCCCTGAGATGACCTCTTCCCTTCCTTTCTCAGCTCACTTCTGATCTCATCTCTTATGTGAACCTGGCGCCCTGTCCAAATGACTAACATCTAGAAGTTTCCAGATAACAGCTGACCTCTCGCACATCAATAAAGTGGCTGTCCAGTCTGTACCCCAGTCTCTTTTCAATGTGAGTTAATAGGACTACATCCTCAGAATCTGATAACCTCCATAGAGAGTGAAAAATGTAAACAGACAAATAAGTAAATAGATTCTTAGATTTGGCAAAGCTGACAACTAGCCTTTTAGGTTAACACTGCCCAGGAGCCTGCTGCCCTGCTCTGGCTCTGTCTGCAGCTAAACCAGCTCACCTGGTGTTGGGGGACATTCAGCTTTAAGGGATCCAATATGTTATTCTTTTCCTTTGTGTGCCGTTTCTCAAGGATTTTCTATTCCTTATCAGTTCCTGGAAAACAGGAGCGAGCAGAGCTGCATGCAGTTCTCACGACTGAGATCATGAGAGAGGGCACCTACTTGGACTCCCTTCAGTGACTCCCTGCAGTGACCTTAATTAAATGTAATCTATTAGGTTATACCCCTCTTATTCAAGATATTGAATGCTTTCTGGCCTTTGAAGATTGTTATTTGCTTGGCTTTGTTTTTGCTCAATTTTTTTTACTGCCTAAAGCTGCCTTGTATGAAGATATATAAACATGCATTTCTGCAAATAAAGCACCCTTGTTTCACTCGAGACTTGGGTCCCCTGCATCCCTCTTCTCGTTGACTCCAGTCCCCAGGTCCCAGTCTACAAAGTCCATGACAACATGGGGTGGTCTAAAATCTGTCGCACTGTAGAGCGCTTCATCCCTGATTTGTAGTTAAGTGACATTTTGTCACTTGCACAGAGAAGACTTTATCACTTTTTTCCCCCAACATCAGTGTTTACTTTCATTTGCGTTTGTGCATTCAGGTCAGTCGGTCACTTGTCTCCGACTCTTTGTGACCCCATAAACTGCAGCACGCCAGGCCTCCCTGTCCGTCAGCAATTCCCGGAGTCCACCCAAACCCATGTCCATCGAGTCGATGATGCCATCCAACCATCTTATCCTCTGTTGTCCCCTTCTCCTCCTATCCTCAATCTTAGCCAGCATCAAACTCTTTTCCAATGAGTCAGCTCTTCGCATCAGGTGGCCAAAGTACTGGAGTTTCAGCTTCAACATCAGTGCTTCCAATGAACACCAAGGACTGATCTCCTTTAGGAGGGACTGGTTGGATCTCCTTGTAGTCCAAGGGACTCTCAAGAGTCTTCTCCAACACCACAGGTCAAAAGCATCAATTCTTCGGCACTCAGCTTTCTTTTTTTTTTTTTCTTAGCTTTCTTTATAGTCCAACTCTCACATCCATACATGACCACTGGAAAAACCATAGCCTTGACTAGACGGACCTTTGTTGGCAAAGTAATGTCTCTGCTTTTTAATATGCTGTCTAGGTACGTCATAACTTTCCTTCCATGGAGTAAATGTCTTTTAATTTCATGGCTGCAATCACCATCTGCAGTGATTTTGCAGCCCAGAAAAATAAAGTCTGACACTGTTTCCACTGATTCCCCCATCTATCTGCCATGAAGTGATGGGGCCAGATGCCATGATCTTAGTTTTCTGAATGTTGAGCTTTAAGCCAACTTTTTCACTCTCTGCTTTCACTTTCATCAACAGGCTCTTTAGTTCTTCATTTTCTGCCATAAGGGTGGTGTCATCTGCATATCTGAGGTTATTGATATTTCTCCCGGAAATCTTAATTCCAGCTTGTGCTTCTTCCAGCCCAGCATTTCTCATGATGTACTCTGCATATAAGTTAAATAAGCAGGGTGACAATATACAGCCTTGACATACTCCTTTCCCGATTTGGAACCAGTCTGTTGTTCCATGTCCAGTTCTAACTGTTGCTTCCTGACCTGCATACAGGTTTCTCAAGAGGCAGATCAGATGGTCTGGTATGCCCATCTCTTTCAGAATTTCCTACAGTTTATTGTGATCCACACAGTCAAAGGCTTAAGCATAGTCAATAAAGCAGAAATAGATGTTTTTCTGGAACTCTCTTGATTTTTTGATGATCCATCAGATGTTGGCAGTTTGATCACAAGTTAATTTTACTTTCTATGGCACCCCACTCCAGTACTCTTGCCTGGAAACTCTCGTGGACAGAGGAGCCTGGTGGGCTGCAGTCCATGGGGTCGAGAAGAGTCGGACATGACTGACCAACTTCACTTTCACTTTTCACTTTCATGCATTGGAGAAGAAAATGGCAACCCACTCCAGTGTTCTTGTCTGGAGAATCCCAGGGATGGTGGAGCCTGGTGGGCTGCCGTCTATGGGGTCGCACAGAGTCGGACACGACTGAAGTGACTTAGCAGCAGCAGCAGCAATGTTCAGTGAGGGAGGAAAGATTTGATATCTTGAAAAATAACAGAGGAAATATATTACCTCTTCTTTTCACTTACATTTTCTCCTCTCTTTTTTTTCAACAAACCTCAAAATGGAAATAGAAAGGATTGCAGGATCCTTACGACCACTTTTACAAATTCAAACTACAAATGCCAAGCAAGAGGTAACAATATGAAAATTATATAAATGTAGCAAATAAAAAATTGGCTGCTTAACCATTGGAAAGATCCCCTGGAGAAGGAAATGACAATCCACTCCACTACTGTTGCTGAGAGAACCCTATGGACAGAGGAGCCTGGCAGACTGCAGTCCATGGGATCCCAAGGAGTTGGACATGACTTAGTGACTGAAAATCAACAACAACCATTGCATGGACACAGCTAGGACATTGGTGCTGGCTAAGACAAAGAGGTTCCCAAAAAGCAGCAAGACATTCTAACCACTTGAACACCTGGACAGGAGTGGAGGCTACACTTTACTCTTCTCGAGGGTAACATTGGAGGTTTAATAATCTTGATATAGCCTGAGTTCAGCATAATGATTGGCACAGAGTAAGTGCTCAGAAATTTTTTCAATTGAAGAGGGTAAATGAAACCAAATTTGACAAAATATAAATTCTGCAGCAGAGCCAAAGGTGAGATCCATGCATATAAAGCTCAGGTATCATTCACACCTAATCAGCTCTTCCAAGAGGGTCTCTAGAGGCAGGAGAAAGAAGACCTTTTAAAAGAAGCCTAGCAAAGTTTCCTTCAAAGTTGATCTTATCAGGAAGTAAGATCCATATTAGTTCAGTTCAGTCGCTCAGTGGTGTCCAACTCTGCGACCCCATGAATCACACACCTGGCCTCCCTGTCCATCACCAACTCCCGGAGTTCACCCAAACTCATGTGCATCAAGTTGGTGATGCCATTCAGCCATCTCATCCTCTGTCGTCCCCTTCTCCTCCTGCCCCCAATCCCTCCCAGCATCAGGGTCTTTTCCAATGGGTCAACTCTTCACATGAGGTGGCCAAAGTATTGGAGTTTCAGCCTCAGCATCAGTCCTCCAATGAACACCCAGGATTGGTCTCCTTTAGGATGGACTGGTTGGATCTCCTTGCAGTCCAAGGGACTCACAAGAGTCTTCTCCAACACCACAGTTCAAAAGCATCAATTCTTTGGTGCTCAGTTTTCTTCACAGTCCAACTCTCACGTCCATACATGACCACTGGAAAAGCCTTAACTAGATGGACCTTTGTTGGCAAAGTAATATCTTTGCTTTTGAATATGCTATCTAGGTTGGTCATAACTTTTCTTCCAAGGAGTAAGCATCTTTTAAT
>NW_011481811.1:8943-9863 GCF_000754665.1 Bison bison bison | reverse complement strand
AATTCATACCCTCTGACATTACAGTATTGCATTTTCTGGTTTGCTTGTGGTCTGCCTCCCTCAATTAGAATGTAAGCTTCATGCGGGCACGGCTTTTGTCTTCTTCACTGGTGTAAGTCCTGCTCTGAAAACAGTTTCTGGCTTCATAGTACATGCTCAATAAATAATTTTTGAATGACTGTCTGAAAGGCACAGTTGAGAGTACAAGAAAATAAGGTACCAGAAAGGATGAGAGAACTAAAAACTAGACTAGTATATGGGCAACTTGAGATTTGATGAGATCTGATCTCTGTGGCCAAGACTGTTAGCCCCCAATATATATTCTCCTGTGTATCTAAAACCAAACCCCTAACTTTCAGTGCGACAGTCACCCGGAATAAAGATGACCATGACTAAGTTCTGACCAATGGGATATTAAAGAAAATGTCATTGGGAAGTGACTGAGAATCTTCCTTAAAAGATAGCTGCCATGTCCCTTTTGCTTGACCTCTTGCTCTTTTCTGCTGGCTGGAATGTAAACGTGAAAGCTAGGGCCTTCTTGGACTATGAAGTGACCTGAGATACAGAGGCCACATAGACTGGAACAACAAGAGACGAAGAGCTTGGGTGCCTGAAGACATGGTGAAGATAAACACTCTATGCCAGCATGGGCTGCCTTTCTCTGGCCTGGTACATGAGACAGTTTGGCTCTTATCAATGTCTCTATTACTGTGGAGTATCAGGTTCAGCTCTCAGCTGAGCCTAATACTAATCAGTTCAATGTACAAATAGAGAGAGGAGCCAAGGCTTTGAGACCAAGACCCTCATATTTAATCGTGGGCCATTAATTAGTTATTCCCTCAGTGAAATGTAAAATTAGGGAAAACCATGTGTCCACTGGCAGAGGAGACTAAATGAGAGATTGCCTACCTAGGCCTGGG
>NW_011481811.1:3931-5533 GCF_000754665.1 Bison bison bison | reverse complement strand
GGTAACTGATACTTTCTTTGAGTGTTTACTATGTGCGAGGATCTGTTCTGAGCACTTTATCGGTATTAGCACATCTAATCATCACAACAACTCTCTGAAGTTGTGCCATTATTATCATAATCATCCCTATTTTCAACAGGAGGATGCTGAGGCACAGACAAGTTAAGTAACTTGCACAAGGTCACACAGTTGGTAAATGATGGAGCCAAGATTCAGACCAGACAGTCTGGCTCCAGAGCCCTTGCTCTTAACCACTGTGAAATCTTATTTTCAGTATCGCTAAATTTACAATAATAATGCTTTCAGTTTGTTGTGTGTGGCAAATGGACATGAGTCAATAATTGACCTCCAATGTGGCACTGCCTTAATTTCATTTTGTGTGTGAATGACTTGTCTCCTTAATCAGAGAGAAAGCTTTTGAAAGGCAGACACCATGTTTTAAGAAAATATTTTTTGTAGATCACTATGTCATTCAATAGCGTTTTTTGCCCACAGAAAATTTGCAATAAATATTTACTGAATGATTAAAGGGAAATACAAGAAAAATTCATGAACCTTTCCACAAAGAGGCATAAAAGGTTAATTTCTTAGGTCAATCAGTAAAGATATTCCTCAAGAGACTTTTCTATGAGTTTGGTTTTTCATTAATCTTTTTCTTAACAAAAGCTTTATTGAGATATAAAGTGAATTTAATGATTTTCAGTGTTGCCATTGAGTTGTATGATCATCACCACAATCAACTTAAAACCTTATCATCACTCTGCCTCAAAAAACCCTGTGTCCATTAACACCACTTTGCAGCCTTTCCTCTTTTCTTCCCACATCTCCTCCCAGCCCTAGGCAAGCACTAAACTAGTTTCTGTCTCTAAGTACTTGCATCTTCCAGACATCTTTCAATATGTGTTTTGTGTGTGTGTGTGTGACTAACTCGATGAAGGAGCCTGGTAGGCTGCAGTCCATGGGGTCACTAAGAGTTGGACATGACTGAGCTACTTCACTTTTCCTTTTCACTTTCATGCATTTCATTCACATTTCATGCATTTCCTTCTCAGGAAATGGCAACCCACTCCAGTGTTCTTGCCTGGAGAATGCCAGGGATGGAGGAGCCTGGTGGGCTGCCGTCTATGGGGTCGCACAAGTCGGACACGACTGAAGCAACTTAGCAGCAGCATGATACTCTGATGGTGGATCTGTCAAGCTCTCTTTATAATTCTGTTCATTTTTGCTTTACAAAGATGTATTTTTGAAGCTATTTCATCAGAGGCATGCAAATCTAGAACTGTTATAGCTTCATAGTGAACCATCGATGGCTTCCCCAATAGCTTAGTGATAAAGAATCTGCCTGCCAATACAGCAGATACGGGTTCGACCCCAGGGTTGGGAAGATCCCCTGGAGGAGGGCATGGCAACTCACTCCAGTATTCTTGTCTGGAGAATCCCATGGACAGAGGAGCCTGGTGAGCTACAGTCCAAAGGGTCACAAACAACTGGATATGACTGATGGATTGAGCACATAGAGAACCGAGTTAATAATCACTAAGAAGTAGGTTTCACTAATCTGTGAATGTTATTGGCCTCAGGTTCTGTTTTGACTAATATTAG
>NW_011481811.1:0-412 GCF_000754665.1 Bison bison bison | reverse complement strand
TGTTCCTGGGAAAGATTGAGGGCAGAAGGAGAAGGGGACGAGAGAGGATGAGATGCTTGGATGGCATCACCGACTCAATAGACGTGAGTTTGAGCAAACTCCTGGAGACTGTGAAGTACAGGGAAGCCTGGCATGCTGCAATCCACGGGGTTGCAAAGAGTCGGACACTACTGAGCAACTGAACAACAACAACCACCTTAAAAATATTAAGCTAAGTGAGAGAAGTTGCTGCTAAGTTGCTTCAGTCGTGCCCGACTCTGTGCAAACCCATAGACGGCAGCCCACCAGGC
The DNA here is from genome assembly GCF_000754665.1 of Bison bison bison. Taxonomy (NCBI): domain Eukaryota; kingdom Metazoa; phylum Chordata; class Mammalia; order Artiodactyla; family Bovidae; genus Bison; species Bison bison. The sequence goes on along the minus strand of NW_011481811.1, from coordinate 122 downwards.
TCCCCCGTCCCTGGGATTCTCCAGGCAAGAACACTGGAGTGGGTTGCCATTTCGTTCTCCAATCAGAGTATCATAGTGGGAGATTTTACCATGTCTCAGTGACTGGCAGGGTCAATAAGAAA
>NW_011481810.1:4984-5736 GCF_000754665.1 Bison bison bison | reverse complement strand
AGCTGCAGCAACCGCACTTGCCAAACACCTCATCACTTGAGCTGCTTGGACCTGGGAAGGGCACAAAACGCAGGTCCAACCGAATCTGCACCTCTGAGGACTACCCGAGTGCCTGAACCTGAGAGGCTTAGACCTGGGAGGCGCATGCTGCCCAGGGCAGGCCTCAGATGGTTCCTGGCAGAGCAACCTAGAGCCTGAGCATTGTGGGCAAGGAGGGCACATGTGCTATGAGCGGGGGCAGGCCCAGTGTGGCTGAGATACTGCGAGCACATGCCAGTGTTATTTGTTTGCAGCGTCCCTCCCTCACCACAGCGCAACTGAACAAGTGAGCCTAAAAATAGTATCCAGCATGGCCCCCCTTGTGTCAGGGCAGAAATCAGACACTGAAGAAACCACCAAAAAGAAGAAGCTAAAACAGAGGGAACCGCCATGGAAGTGACAGGTGCAATAGGTTAAAACCCTGTAGTTAGTACGGACTACATAGGAAGGAGCCCATAGATCTTGAGAAATATGAGTCGGAACAAGAAACTATCTGAAAATGAACTGACCCCACACTGCCCACAACAACACCAGAGAAAGTTCTAGATACACTTTTACTATTTTTACAATCATTCTTTTTTTTTAATTTTTCAAAAATTTTAAGTCCTCTATTACTCCTTTAATTTTCATTTTTATAACCTACTGTTACTTTGCAAAAAAAAAAAATGCTATTTTTTACAGCAAACTTCATATACATATTTTTATATAATTTT
>NW_011481810.1:0-639 GCF_000754665.1 Bison bison bison | reverse complement strand
TATAAAATTCCTAGAGGAGAACATAGGCAAAACACTCTCCGACATAAATCACAGCAGGATCCTCTATGACCCACCTCCCAGAATATTGGAAATAAAAGCAAAAATAAACAAATGGGACCTAATTAAACTTAAAAGCTTCTGTGCAACAAAGAAAACTATAAGCAAGGTGAAAAGACAGCCTTCAGAATGGGAGAAATAATAGCAAATGAAGCAACTAACAAACGACTAATCTCAAAAATATACAAGCAACTCCTAGAGCTCAGTTCCAGAAAAATAAATGACCCAATTTAAAAAATGGGCCAAAGGACTAAATAGACATTTCTCCAAAGAAGACATACAGATGGTTAACAAACACATGAAAAGATGCTCAACATCACTCATTATCAGAGAAATGCAAATCAAAACCACAATGAGGTTCCATTTCACACCAGTCAGAATGGCTGCGATCCAAAAGTCTACAAGCAGTAAATGCTGGAGAGGGTGTGGAGAAAAGGGAACCCTCTTACATTGTTGGTGGGAATGCAAACTAGTACAGCCACTATGGAGAACAGTGTGGAGATTCCTTAAAAAACTGGAAGTAGAACTGCCTTATGATCCAGCAATCCCACTGCTGGGCATACACACTGAGGAAACGAGAAT
>NW_011481809.1:24992-25571 GCF_000754665.1 Bison bison bison | reverse complement strand
CAGCTGCATTTAACATCATCGATCACGCCTCCTTCCTGTTCACTTGGTTTTCAGGATATCTATATTCTTCTGAGTCATCCTATGCTTCTCTGTTGGATCTTCCCCATCTTCCCAACCATGAAATCTTGGGGGGCCTGAAGACTTTGTCTCTTTTCTTTGATACACTTATCCCCTTGGTCCTGTCATTTTGTCTCATGATATTAATATCGTTTATATGCTGGAAAAAATTCACAGTTCTGGTTTGGAACTTTCCCATCAAATTCAGATTCGTATATCCAGCTGGCTATTTTTCATCTCCACTTGGGTGGCTGATAAGTATCTCAAACTTAACATATCTGTACCAGACACCTCTTGTTCTCCACCACACATTCTCTCATTCAACCTTTTTATTCCAGCTGTTGCTGCAGCTACCAGCTGTGTGCATATGTCACTAACAATACCTCATCTCCTGCCTTTTCTGCTACCTCCGTGTGGAATGCCTGTGGCCACTCAGTCAGTCTGCAGCATGTGTAAACCTGGAAATATGAGAGAGTTGATATAGAATAGGACAACCTCTGACCTAAAAGAGACAGGAAGTCA
>NW_011481809.1:19576-21557 GCF_000754665.1 Bison bison bison | reverse complement strand
TTGCAGCCTTATAAAAATAACTTTGAAACATTCAAAGGTACACTTTCAAATCATTTATAATGAGTCTGGTAGGGGGAAAATGTATAGACTTAAGGGTGGACTTAGGTGTGCTTTAAGCGCACTCCTTTACTGTGGGGGAAATTTCCTAACTTTTGTGGTTTCTGTTGGGAATGTAGTGGGCATATTGGAAAATAAATGACAGGTTAAAAAGTTCCCAGTTAGGAAGACATTGCAGTAATCTAGAGGAAGAGATGATGAAGTGCTTAACGTAAGCATTGACTTTCTGAGTAAAGAAAAAGGAGACATACATAAGAGAGAAATTACAATTAGCAGGACCTGGTGACTGACTGGATGTGGGTGATGAAGAAGAGAGAAGAGTGAAGGTTTCCATCTTTGGTAAGTCAATGAAGAGCCGTGCTAACCATCAAGGTAGGGAAGCAAGAAAGGCATAGTTTTGGAGAAAAAGTGTTCTCATTTGAACATGATTTTGCAGGTTTTTCAGGTAGAAATAGCTAGCATGAAGTTAGATATAAACTTGGAGTAATGGTGCTGGAAAATGTATTTGGGAGTTGTCGATGCTTAAATGATACAGAAGATTAGATATGATCACAGAGGAAGAGCATATAAAATGAGTAGAATGCAGAAAAAATAACATATGGACAAAACCATAGTGTATACAAACATTTAAAAGGCTGATAGGAAGAGGTGAAAGCGTGTTAGTGGCTCAGTTGGGTCCGACTCTTTGCAACCGTATGAACTGCAGCTCGCCAGGCTTCTCTGTCCATGGGATTCTCCAGGCAAGACACTGGAGTGGGTAGCCATTTCCTTCTCCAGGGGAATCTTCCCAAGTCAGGGATGGAATCTGGGTCTTCTGCATTGCAGGGAGATTCTTTACCATCTGAGTCACCAGGGAAGACCAGTAGGAAAAGGTGCTCAGGAAAAATCCTGAGTAGTTAGAGAACTAGATGGAGAATGAAGACAAAATGGTATTACAGAAGTCAAGAAAGAACAAAGAATCCAGAAAGAGGGGATAACAGTATCATATACAAAGAAAGTTCGAGTAAAGATACAGAATACTGATGGAAGAGTTAGTCTCTGAAACATGAAAGAAGGAATTTGTGATGTCTTGTAACATCTGTTTTTGATGCTAAGTAGGAGACAATGTCATTTACCAAGATTCAATGAGAGAGGGTTGTGAATGGAGTAAGACATTAGCAGAGTGAATCATTAAGACATTGAACAGACTAGGAACAAATATGCTAATGCTATTAGGATTGCAGGAAAAGTTAGCATATAAATTAGGATCTTGGTTGTAAGTGACAATGTCAACTCAAAGTAACTGAAGTAGAAAGGGGGAACTTATTGGTTCAGAAAATTTTAGAAAAGAATTTTGAATATCAAACTTTGGAAAAGTAGTGTTGTAACTGACATCCAAAACAACTAGAGCTAGTGAACCATATACTCCCAGCATGGTCTTTAAATCTTTCTAGTGGTCTTTAAGCTTCATTTTATTTTATGCACACAGAATTTCTCCACAGAATGAGAAACATGGCTGGTAAGGGCACATGAGCTTCTCCACTTAGAGTTCTAGCCATCCTGAGAGGAAAAGATTCTATTCTATGGGCTATAAGTCCAAAAACAGTAAGCAAGGACTGATTATTCCTGCCTGGTTCAGTTGTCCACTCCTGGATTCATCCATTCATTCATCCCACAGGAGTGGGATCTGTGAAATGTACTTTGATTGATAAAGTTTAGGTTAGGTGTTCACACATGAACTGATCAACTGTGGCAATTCATTGCATCAATTCATTAAGTATTTGTTGGATGCTTAGAGTGTGCCATGTCTTGTTCTAGATGTTGATCATACAGTGATGAAAAACATAGACACAGTCCCTATGATCCCTACTTCCAAGAGCTTACACTCTAGTAAAGGGAGATTGCGGAGAAGGCAATGGCACCCCACTCCAGTACTCTTGCCTGG
>NW_011481809.1:18173-19476 GCF_000754665.1 Bison bison bison | reverse complement strand
CTCTTGTCTCAGGTTCTGCTTTTTGGAGGAAACTGACTGAGATGTTCTTCAAAACCAAACCCCTAACCCTCCCTCCAAAAGCTGACTTCTCTATCTCAGCTTATGACAGCTCTTTCCAGGGCCTTTTATCAAAATCCTTGGTGTGGTCACTAACCTCATCTATTTTATCAGGAGACCTTGTCATCTCTACCTTCAAAATATGTTTGGAATCTTAATTTCTTTCACTTCCTCTGTGACTATCCAAGTCTAAGCCAGTCTCATTTTTCATACTGCTTTTTGCAGTAGTTTTCTAACCTATGTCCCTGCTTCTGCCCTTGTACCCCTACATTTATTCTCAATATAATTGTCAGAATGATAATTTTAAAACCCAAGGCAGATCATGCCCCCACCACCCCCTCACAAACTGTAGTGGCTCCCCATCTCACTCAGAACACCAGAGTCTACATAATGTGGTCTTTCTTTACAGTTGTGACCTCGCCTACTACTAACTTGTTTACTCCTCCTGCTAACAACACATTAGCCCCTGTGATGGCTCTCAGTACAGGCATTCTTCTGCCCTAGGACCTTTGCAGTTGCCATTCCTCTGTCTGGAATGTTCTCCCCCTTAATAACTCCCAGGTTTGCTCTCACCTGATGCAGGTCCATACTCAAATGCCACCTCAGTGGGCATTTCCTGACCATGCTACTGAAAATTAAAATCTTCCCCATATATGCTCCTTTTCTGCTTTTTTTTCCCATAGTACTTATCACTTAGGTGACTGTATAATTTATTGTCCAAACTGGGACATTTTTGAAAGTGAAAGAGTGCACTAGGAAAAAAAAAAAACACACTGGAACTGCAAGTATAAACAAAGACTGTCTGAGACCAAGTGAGTTACTATGGTCATCTTTCTTATCACCAACTGACATACTATTTTGCTTTTTTAAAATTTATATTTTATATATTTATTCTTACTATGTGTCTGTAAGATAAAATAATTCAATGCGTATTTATTTATGTTTTTACTGCATTTTATGTTACTCATTTATTTTCTATCTCCTCCACTAGAATTAAGTTCTATGAGAGCAGGAAATTTTTGTCTGGTTTGATTTCTTTTGAATCCTCAGAACATTGCCTGGAACATATTAGGCATCTGATAAATATTTATTGAATTAAGGCAACCCCGCTGGATGAGTGTCTGGTACATAGTTAACTCTCCATAATTATTAGTTATTGTTATCAATACTTATTATTTATCATCAAAGACAAGTAATTGATTTTAGCTCTGACTGAGAATGGTGTTTCTTGGGTGGCATTTACTCT
>NW_011481809.1:14403-17300 GCF_000754665.1 Bison bison bison | reverse complement strand
TTTCTCAGGGAAATTCTCCATTTGAATCTTAGTCTGAATTTCATAATGGAAAAGTTCATGGTCTGTGTCTGTTAATACAATGAGACACTCTGATCTGAGCATCATTTGCTGAGTATTGCAATAGGCACTCTTATAACAATAAAAATAAAGTAAAATCTACAGATGCTAGTATCCACATATAGAGTCTATTCTCTATTTATAGGAAGAATAAGCACATACCTGTGGAGAGATTTACAGGCACTTAAATATAATTCACCAAAAAGTAAATAAACAATAGTTTCATTTGATTTTTAACTGGATCCATCCATTTATGATAACAGCATTTCTATATACCGATTGTCATAGTCATCATTGATTGCATGTTACTATATCATTTGTTTAATGAGTGAGTGAATAAATAAATGGGTGAGTGTTTTCAGTGGTTCTTGCCAATATTTATGTGTGAGGTGTGGTAGATAAGGGCTTAATAATTAAGTCATTTTAAGACTTGTGACTAGCCACTAAAGATCTGTTTATTAAGAGAACCCCTCCCTCATAGTTAACCATGTTTTGGTTTTGCAACAAAGATAGTCATTATTATTGTACTTTCAATCAAGTATTGATAATCAAGTATTGATTATGCATTTGCTTAGCATTACATTTCAACATACTGAAATATATGTGCTGAGTGTTGTGGTAAGTGAAAGATTATCTACCCTACCTTCATTGAGCTTATGGTCTACTAGGAGATATACACAGCAAACACTGCTATGAAGGTAACCAGCAGATTGTGTTGTTAGAAGACAGGATGATAACTGTAGAGATCTACTTAGTGTGCTCAAGGATGGCCTATCTAAAGTCCTCTTTAGGACTCCCCTGGTGGTGTGGTGGATGGAAAGCCACCTTCCAATGCAGGAGATACAGGATCAATCCTTGATGCATGAAGGTTTCACATGCTGCAGGGAACTAAAGCCCATGTGCCACAACTACTGAGCCTGCGCACAGCAATGAAGAACCAGGGCAACCAAAAAAAAAAAAAACACTAAATAAAATAAAGAAGTCATCTTTAAATTGAGATAAGATGATAAGGAAGAGCGAAGCAAGTGAAGAACCAGGAATATCACTCTGTGTAGGGGGAACAGCATATGCAAAGTCTCAAAGATATGAAAATGTTTGGTATGTTTCAGTAACTTGAAAGAGACCGCTGTGGCTATAGTGCAAAGAAAGAGGGAAAAGATGTTACTTGCTGAAGCTGGGGACATAGGAAAAGGCCAGGCCTAGGGCGTGCTATAGATTTTAGTCTTTCACTTAAGGGTAATAGGAAGATACTGATGAATTTTAATTAGGGTTAGGAGGGGGGTTACACGTTTAAAAGAGTACCTTGGCTGTTGTTTGGATAATGACTGGAGAATACAAAAGATGGATGGCAGAAATCAATTATAAAGTTATTGCAGAGGTTCATGTAATAGGTGAACCTAGAGGACGTGGACCAAATTGAGGTATATTCTGGAGATACAACCTTCAGGACTTTCTGTTCTGGGCTATATTTGAGCAGAGAGGGAGAGGAAAGAATCAAGAATGAGTCAGGTTTCTGGCGGGAGCACTGATATGAAGACTAAGAAATGAATGGGTTTTAGGCTATGAATCAAGAATTTTGTTTTAAACATCTTCATTAGAGATATTAATTCAATATCTAAGAATATAAATAAGTATTTTCATTTACTAGGCAATGATGTAGAAGTTTCAGAGTTTCTACCATAAAATAATTGACAAGAGTGGTTTAACTGTCATGCTTTAATTCAGCAGAAGTTTGTTTAGACTTTGCTGTGTGGCAGGTATTGTATTAAGCACTAGGAATAATAACTCATAGTCACGGCTAATAAGGAGTTTATTATAGTCTAATGAGGAGACTGGAAAAAATATGAATAACTTAAAATCTAGTGTGGTGACAGTAGTAGAAGAAACATCTTACTAAATAGGGGATTCAGAGGGTAAGGAAAGGACTCCTGGAAGATATAATATCTGAGTTAGGTTCAAAAGTCAAATCTTGCCAGGCATAGGGGAGCAGAAAGCATTCTAAACTATCTTTATTAGAGAAAATTGTGTCAATAATGGACTTATGACAAATCTGCAAAGGAACATTTTAGTATTTTTCTGATCACAATATTTTATGGCTATATAATATGATTATTGAATATGTCCTCAGTATTAGAATCATAGAAGTGAAATAGCTGTTAGAAATCATCTAGCATAGCCACCTGGTTTTACAGATGGGGAATTAGGCTGAGAAAAGTGACCTATCTAAATAATCAATTCCACTGTTACTTTTCATTTACAAATACTATAAGTATGCTGTGAATGTACAGTCCAAGTGGTGCCTTCAAAGCATTAATTTAACCCCCTGTATTGTCCACTTATTACAAAAGAGTATTTTATTCCCAGAGTGATTGTGTTTGTACCCCAATTCTGCTCAGTTATTATCTCCCCTTTAATTCACAGGGAATTACATGAATCAGTCCTTCAATAAGTACGATTAAACAGCCAGTTTAACATTATAGCGCAACATTAACATATAGTCTTTCAAAAGAATGGTTGTGGTCATATTCTCTTTATCTCCTAAACCGTTTATATTTTCATTTTCTTCTACTGGACATACTAGTATTTTGGGGAAATATGGAAGAATTAACTGTTCATAATTAATTACTTTGATAATCTCATAGGCCTTTGATTCTATGGTTCCTGTCCTTTGCCAGACTGATTCTCTGTTCAGCTGCACTTTTGATTTGCTACCTGTTCTGCCATCATTGTTTCTAGTTTTTGTACATACTAGGAAGAGCAGCTACTCACAAATTGTGTAGTCAAAAATAATACAAAAGCAGAGAACAACACAGTTTTCTTCTTCTCCCTTTCCCTGCGAT
>NW_011481809.1:12771-14303 GCF_000754665.1 Bison bison bison | reverse complement strand
TGAGAGAATAGAAACATGTCTTCAGTCTTGTGGTTTTTGAACCACCAAGTTGAAGAGCAGATTTTACAGTCATGATAAAATCTAATAGGTAAAAGCGTAGGAGATCATTATCAGAAGGAGATTTCCTAGTTAAAGGTGTTGTAATGCCCTTTCTTGCTCAGATGAGTATTAACTTTTATATTTTTAGTTATATCTAACCTACATCTATGACTACTTTGTTAATGTACCTAGTTTCTGGGAACTTGCTGATGTGGGTTCAAAATACCCTCTCTTTTCCTCCCTCGCTTTTAAATTTGTGATCTTTTCCATTATTAAACATTGGCTTTTTTCCCAGGGATGGCACTGAAGAAGAAAATCAATGACATATCTAGCCAGCCGCCTTGGACTGAATGGGCATTCAAATAGACTCCAAGGGCCAAGTACAGATGGTGATTTATTGTGCATACAACTTCTACAGAATGCCTTCATTTGAGCATTGATGTATATACAATTACTTACCAGAATGCTGCAGTTTTATAATTTAGCCAGGAATCTGTGGAGAGATTATGTTCACTAAGAAATCCACAAATGCAGTTTTCACCTTTTCAGTAATTGTACAAACTCTCAGTTGTCTTCTACATGAAGCTACATGAAGAAAAGAGATTTCAAGAATAGTTCTTCCATTTTACCATGGTTCTCACTTTCGTCATCCTTATGCAATTCTTCTTTCACTACCAATTCAAATTTATTAAACTATGTTTCTCTCCTGACATATAAGAAGATGGAGTTGCTAGAGGCGAATCTTTTACTGTGGCTATTTTGAAAACCAAAATTGTGGTAGTCATCCACACATTATAGGCCTGCTTGTTGTAAAGATCGTTTTTAAGCAATGTTTATATGATACTGAAATAGTCAATTGAAAGTTGGAACAGTTTAAATAAACCAGATACTTGACATCTCATAGGCAGAAAAATTATGAGGGCACTCTTAAAATCCTTTTTTCTTACTGAAAACAGTTTGAATTGCTTGTTTGTCCTTATAATTTGAAATTGAAATTGTAAAGATGTTACTGTCTTTAAGAGGATATTTTCCAAATCTTACTTTGTCTCTATGGTCAAATATTACCTCATTGCTATGCTTTTTTGAGGATGGCACCCATGTCCAAGCATTTATGAGTTTATATTGTTTTTGTGTTTTATTGTGTTATGGGCAATGGGTTGTTTACAGCTGAAATTAAATTATGTCTTTCTTTGCACCAACATATTGGGTTGGACAAAAATTTGCGGGGGGGGGGGGGAGTTATATCACAATGTATTTTCTTTAGTATTTGGCTAAATCTCAGTGAAAAAAATGTTAATCATTTTAATAGAAACACTTCAGACCACTCCATAATGCAAACAATACACAGTCAAGATTAATAGAACCTATAAATAAAAAGAAGCTGTAATAGTATTGATAAAAATCAGCTCGGCAGATGAAAATGAAGAAATTCAATAACAAATAATATACTGCCATGACATAGCCCATCGAGTTGCTCTATGAGGCAACATGAA
>NW_011481809.1:9288-12671 GCF_000754665.1 Bison bison bison | reverse complement strand
GAGTCCCTTGGACAGCAAGGAGATCCAACCAGTCCATCCTAAAGGAAATCATTCCTGAATATTCATTGGAAGGACTGATGTTGAAGCTGAAACTCCAATACTTTGGCCACCTGATGCAAAGAGCTGAATCATTTGAAAAGACCCTGATGCTGAGAAAGATTGAAGGTCGGAGGAGAAGGGGACGACGGAGGATGAGGTGGTTGAATGGCTTCACCGACTCAATGGACATGAGTTTGAGTAAGCTCTGGGAGTTGGCGATGGACAGGGAGGCCTGGCGTGCTGTAGTCCATAACGTCTCAGAGTCGGACACGACAGCGACTGAACTGAACTGAACCGCGCGCAAATACTTTTTTTTAATAATGAAAGGGTATGAGATAATGTGAAATTTGGAGAAGGAAATGGCAACTCACTCCAGTATTCTTGCCTGGAAAATCCCATGGGCAGAGGAGCCTGGTGGACTGCATGGGTCTCAAAGAGTCAGACACGACCTAGGGACTAAACATACAATTGTGAAATTATTTCTATTGAAAATATATCATGCTAAATAGTATACATAGTATTATGTAGCCATATAAATATTATGGAGCAAAATATGACAACATAATTTTTTAATGTAGAGAAACTTCAACTGGGTAAATAAAGTGTGGCCAAACAGATTCTTTGGTGTCTGCTTTAGTGAAAAGATAAGAATGATTATCAATTGTTGGAGTGTAAATACGTGCCTTTAAAACACTTTCTAAAAACTTATTTTAAATAGCTTAAGGTTTTCCTCTCCAAATTTTAATTTTGCAATTAATTTGTCTTACATGTATTTTTTCACTAGTGGTAAATTTCTAACAAAGCCTGTTGGTATTTTAACAAATTCTGGATTTGTAGAACACTAAAGAGGATTTTACCCATCTTTTTAAAATGAACAATGGATAATATCTAATCCCTCTTTTAAGTACTCTTTGAAATACTGAATTGAATACCGTTTGTAAATTGAGAAGTCACTCAAGATTGCTCTAATCACCCTTGATGCATCTTTAGATTTATTTGGCCTCTTTGAAATCATAGGTATGTTCTGTCTGGTGAGTCAGAATCTCACAACTTTGGGTTGTTGAAAGAGGGCTTTCCCAGTTGGTGGACTGTGGGTGTCTTTCTTTTAGTGGCTGGGAGCCTTTTGCCTTCTGGCTACTCATTAACATATCCTTCTTAAGAGTGCTTGTAATTGAAAGGAAAGGTGAAGTACGAACTGGTTAATATTGCTGCCCCAGCCCCCCAATAAAAATCTGGGAGGATTCTATGAAAACCAGGGGTTAATTTTCTCTAGTGCTACCACATAGATAATCACGTCAGAATCTATAGAGTTGGAGGATTTGGTTTTATGGTTACCCCTGGGATTATTTTTAAATAGAATTTATGATTGATTTAAACATGAATTCACCAAGTGTAGTGACTTTATTATGGAACACATTCAGAGACACCTCTTGGGACTTTTCTACTCTGGCACTGATTGTGATCTTGAACTGAAGAATGCAGAGATACCTAAAATTTAATTAAAGACAAAATTTTTAAATTAATGGTTTCTGTTTGCATTCTCTGCAACTTTAGGAAAAAACATGAATTGTGACAAACTTCATTTTAATCTCTAGGGACTTTAATCTTCATATTAATAAGAGTATCTCCACTGATTCATATATTCAAGAGTAAACATAATAACTGACTTACGCTAAAGGTCATATTTGGAATCTTATATTTCCCCTGAGTTTTGGTTACAAACATTCTTTCTGGGATTCTTTCTTGCATTTACAAACCCTACCCATCTCTCAAGACCTAACTCGAGTCTCCAGTCTTTGATAAAAATCTTCCTTCCCGCATGTATCGTGCACTGCTTTCTATGAACTCCTGTGGTTTTGATTGTCTGACATTCAGTCTTGCTGTTGACTATTTACTAGCTTAAGCATTGGTTATAAAGCATGTCTCCCCAAAGAAATGATAGCTTCCTTAAGGGCAGGAACTGTAAATAGTTTTAATTGTATTGACATAGAGGGCTTTTGAATTCATTACAGTACCTACCAGAGAGGACCTAGTGGGTGCTCAGAAATATTAGATTATTTTTTTAGTCCATCTTCAGGCTGTTACGTAAGTTACATTAAACATTCTTTCTATCTCGCTATTGCCACTGCCTCAATTAGTTCCATCCCTTGCTATATCATTTTTTTTTACAAGGCCCTACAAAATATTGCCACTGATATTGAACTCTAGTTTGGCTTATCTGCTGGCAGCAGGCTTTCCTGTAGGGCATTGTGAGTGTTTACAAAGCTAGTATAGCTAATCTGTTACAGAGCTATCTTGCCCTTTTGGTCTGATTTATTTTCATGGTGCTGCAATATTCTCTGGGTGACTGTGGAAGCTCAGACTTCGACTTTTGCAGGCATCAATGACGAAGTAGTAACTTTGTGGAACCAGAAATTATGGCATGTTCACAAGTGACCATCTACACTTAAAGGCCGAGCACTTCTGTGATGATGAAGGGCCTTCTGGCCAGTATGTCGGAAAGGGAGCGGGGTGACTGTACCTGCTGTCCCCACTACCTCTTTCTACCCTGCCCGTCTCTGTAGGCCTCATGCCATCTCAGCTCTAACACCTTCACATAATATTTTAATATGACACATGACAATTTATCTTCTTTCTCCAATGAAAGCCAGAGAAAATGTTTGCCTCCCTCTTCTGCTCGTGTCTTTAAGGAATTTCCTTCTGCCAGAAAAACAACTTGAGATACTATGAAATTTGCGAGACTCGCGTGGAACTTTATGTGGCTGCTTTGCAGCCATCCCTGCCAAGGAAATAACTCCAGAGGAATTAGGGACAATATTTCAGGGTCACAAGAGGCATCCTATCTTGGACTTGGGTATTTTCTGCTGTTTCAGCCTCATGGTTGCTCTCCCTGAAAAGAACAGGTGTGCCTGACAGCAGGTGTGTTTGTTCTACTTTTCCTATGGCAGCTGTCACTCCCCAGGTAACTCCCTTTTCCAGGTGGTGAATTCTTACAGCCCATCATCTTCTTTCCTGGCTACCATTACTTTAAAAAAAGGTTTGGCTGTCAACCTCCCTCGTTGGACTTCATATTCTGGTGAAATGTTATTGTTGTTGTTGGGCTTTTTTTTTTTTTTGCCTTTGGGTTTTGGGTTGAGTTTTTAAAAGGGAAAATATGTCTTCCAATGGATTGCATTTACAATTCAGACAAACTTAACATTTTCCTTTCAAAAGCCTCTATGAAAGTCTGTACCCATCTTTGATTTGGATGGAGTTTTGAAGCCTTCTTCTGCGACAGCTTTGGGTATCTCCATTTTTGCATTTTCCAATAGATATTGGGGTCTGTCCTCAGTCAAGACACCTGC
>NW_011481809.1:7974-9188 GCF_000754665.1 Bison bison bison | reverse complement strand
GAATTACAATTTTATTAACCTAAAATACAGAGAATCAGGTATTCTTCTGTAATGTAAGTCCACGCAGTCTCTTTTGGGGGAAGATTGTGATTATATCTGGCAAAAACAAAATGGAATAATCTTAAATCTATACCAATAGGGACTGCTTTAAAAAAAAAAAAAATCAATTCTTACATATAATGGAATACTATGCAGACCTTAAAAAGGATGTGGGTGGATATATCTCCAAGATATTATACTGTTAAACAAAATTATCAAAGTATGGAATAGTATATGTGAAAAGTTCCCCAATTTTATTTGAAGTATATTATACATACACTCAAAAAATACACATGCACTATACTTTGATCCACATATACAAAGGTGCACACACACAAATACAAACACATATACGTGTGCTACTGCTGCTGCTGCTAAGTCACTTCAGTCGTGTCCAACTCTGTGCGACCCCATAGACGGCAGCTCACCAGGCTCCGCTGTCCCTGGGATTCTCCAGGCAAGAACACTGGAGCGGGTTGCCATTTCCTTCTCCAGTGCATGAAAGTGAAAAGTCAAAGTGAAGTCACTCAGTCCTGTCTGACTCTTAGCGACCTCATGGGCTGCAGCCTACCAGGCTCCTCCATCCATGGGATTTTCCAGGCAAGAGTACTGGAGTGGGGTGCCATTGATATTCATAAAAGATACACAAATACTCTTAATTGTTACCTATGGGGAGTAGTACTTAGGAACAGGGATAGAGGAAGTATCACTTTTCAGTCTATACTTTTTTTTTATTCTTTTGGAAATGTTTACTATGTGCAACTAAAGTTCCTCTTGACGAAAGTAAAAGAGTAGAGTCAAAAAGTTGGCTTAAAACTCAACATTGAGAAAACTAAGATCATGGCGTCTGGTCCCATCAGTTCATGGCAAATAGACGGGGAAACAGTGGAAACATTGGCAGACTTTATTTTCTTGGGCTCCAGAATCACTGCAGATGGTGACTGCAGCCATGAAATTAAAAGACGCTTGTTCCTTGGAAGAAAAGTTATGACCAACCTGGATAGCATATTAAAAAGCAGAGACATTGCTTTGCCAAAAAGGCCTGTCTAGTCAAAGCTATGGTTTTTCCAGTAGTAATGTATGGATGTGAGAGTTGGACTATAAAGAAAGCTGAGCGCTGAAGAATTGATGCTTTTGAACTGTGGTGTTGGAGAAGACTCTTGAGAGTCCCTTGG
>NW_011481809.1:6960-7555 GCF_000754665.1 Bison bison bison | reverse complement strand
CACATTAGCACATGGCTTAGCTGTATTATGACAGTGGAAAAGCTGGCATAAGAGCCTCCTAGAGCACCAAGTAATATGCCTGAGGTCCTTTTCCTGCAGGTGAACTCTCTAGTGGCAGTTATCGCAATTTATGCCAGAGGCTTATTTTTATGCAGACATAATCTCTGGCAGAAATTTCACAGCCTCTGTTGACAGAACTGACAGTGTCTATAGGCCCAGGCTACAGGACAACACCAGCAATCAGTTAGCAGTCAGCAAATATTTATCATGCCTTGACCATGCACTGAACACCCAGCTATCAATGAGGTGGGTATAAAAGAAGTGCCATACAGGATCTCCTCAAATACTTTATAGTCTGGTTTGGGCAAGAGGCTGACACACTTAAAGCAACTAAAGTAGTGACAAGGCTATATTGAAGCAAATGCCAGGTAGGGGGAGGGGTGAGTATTTTGTGATATTAGCAAAGGGAGAGATCAATTAGTTCAATCGATTGGGGCCGTCTTCACGAAGGAAATAGAACTTGTCCTATTAACTCAAAAGATGGTAAAGGTTAGAGAAATAGGGTTCAAAAAGGATATCTGTTTATGAGGAAAAT
>NW_011481809.1:5891-6274 GCF_000754665.1 Bison bison bison | reverse complement strand
CCCTGTGGTTCAGTGGTAAAGAATCCACCTGCCAATGCAGGAGGTGCAAGAGACGTGGGTTCAATCCTTGGGTCAAGGAGATCTCCTGGAGGAGGCCATGGCAACCCACTCCAGTATTCTTGCCTGGGAAATCCCATGGACAGGGAGCCTGGTGGGCTACGGTCCATAGTCGCAGAGTCGGACACGACTGAAGCAACTTAGCACGCATGCACATTCTTTCCCTACAACATGATTTCTTTCCCTTAGACCACTGGTTCTCAGCTCTGCCTGCACATTAGGATGTCTATAAGAACTTTCCAAAAATTTCACTGCCCAGACTCCACCCTTGATTAATTTAAGCTTTGATATTTTCCAAAGCTCTCTGAATGCATGCTAAATCTCTT
>NW_011481809.1:5167-5791 GCF_000754665.1 Bison bison bison | reverse complement strand
AAATAATTCAAAGGAAAGCAAAGAAGAAACTTGGTATTTTCATAGTACAACAAGGAGATCAGTTTGATTGGCATGGAAGACAGGTTTGACATCAATGGAAAATAAGGTTGGGCCAGATTATCAAAGGACCTTAACAAGCACATCAAATATTTTGAATTAAATATATTGAGAAATGGGGGACCATTGATAGTTGCAAGATAGGAGTATACCATGATCATTAAGGGAGTATTTTAAGAAGGTGAATATGATACTGATATACTAGACAGATTAGAGAGGGGAGAGAAAGTTATAAAAAATATCGTAGCTATAAAAGAAGCACATATTTGACTTCCATCTCACCTTTCAAAGAAGTCATGCAGACCATTCCCAACAGAGTCCTAGATTCTGTTCTTAGAGGGACCATGCATTTATCTCAGTTGAGAAAATCTCCAGTTTTCAAGTGTAATTAGGTTTCTAGAGATTTTCTTTTAGGAATTATCATTCCTTTTTATTAGAGCTACCTCTCAAAATTTCTCCATCTAAGGCTGATGAAATATGGCAACTCTTGCTATAGAAAAGTGGAGCATATAAAAAGATGGAGATTTCTGTCTGTTTTTGTTTTTGGTGGTTGTTTGTTTCTTTTTT
>NW_011481809.1:4475-5067 GCF_000754665.1 Bison bison bison | reverse complement strand
ACTAGACCTCTAGGGAACTCCCAAGAAATACATTCATGAAGTGTATCACCATGGGTTGCAGTGTACCTGGGGAGGTGAGTGAAGTGTGTGTGTGTGTGGGGTAGGGGGTGGGGGGCAGAGACAGATGGAAAGGGAGAGGGACAGAGAAAGACAACGAGAGACAGATACAGAAAGAGGGAGACAGAGAAACTTGGAGACTAGGGCAGGGTCTGGGAATTAGGGGTTACAGTATAGATGAAGAGTAAATTAATTGAGGAAAAGAGTACAAGAAAAGAGAGTGTTCAAAGAGAATTCATAGTTCTACATCTTGGAGTTACATTCTTTACCTTCTAAATAGATATGTCAGTGGAACCTTGGACTTGCTTTGCTCATGCTGAATGAAATAGAACATTTAAATTTACAAGGAGTCTTCACAGAAAATAAAGTGTTTCTTTATAATGCTAAATTCTTGACTTTCAGAGTATGTCCAATTTTTTCCACGTATTTGTAATCCATGGCAAGTCTAGGGCATAGCTTATTGGAAATTAGAATGCCAAAGCCATGTCAGAAAACTAAGCAGGTAGAGATTTACAGTGAATTATTTAAGAAATTC
>NW_011481809.1:3907-4375 GCF_000754665.1 Bison bison bison | reverse complement strand
GGACCTGGACTGAGTGAGACAGAATTCAGGCAAATAAAAGACTTATGTGTATTTTGAAGACACTAGACGGATAAGGGTGACATGTGATCACAGTTAGAAGAAGGTAGGCATCTTTAGTGAGTGCCTCAGAGGAGTGAATGGTGTGAATGGAAGAGCTTTTCTCATGAGGCTTTTCAGGGACTTCAGTAAATGTGACGAATGCACAGTACAGAAAACAGGTTTGTCTTCTGATAGAGTTATAGGATAATAATAACAATAACTCCCCTTTTATTGAAGTTTTACTCAGTGTCAGTGTAAAACGAATGAAAGAATTAAGAGAACATGAAAATTTAAGCTTTAGAGAAATACATTAAAAGAATTTTTTTTTTTTTGGCGATACTGCACACCTTGCGGGATCTTAGTTCCCCAACCAGGGACTCAACCCATGCCCTGGCAGTGGAAACATGGAATCCTAACCACTGGACCTCC
>NW_011481809.1:0-374 GCF_000754665.1 Bison bison bison | reverse complement strand
TTCATCAATGTTTCCATATTCCTTTCTGCAAAAGAAAAAGGTTGGACTTGATCAGAAATTTAAATCTGGTATATTATGCACCCTATATGTCTTGCAGATAATAACATTTTAAAAACTGAAATAATTATCAGTATTGAAAAGTAAATGATTTCATATAAAATTATTGATTGCTAATTTGTCTTTAAGTATCAGAAAGTCTGGCACCCTCAGCCTGGGCCTGTATTACCACTTTTCAACACCAGCTGCAGCTGAGCAGTAGCACCTCTTTCAGACAGAGTATATTTTATGATTATCCACCAATTCTTACAGCTGTAACCCACCCAGTTCCCTTACTTACATTAACTTATGTACCTGACCCATGCCGGTATTTGAAT
>NW_011481808.1:12847-13221 GCF_000754665.1 Bison bison bison | reverse complement strand
AGCACAACTTTACGGTAGTTTGAGCATTCTTTGGCATTGCCTTTCTTTAGGATTAGAATGAAAACTGCCCTTTTCCTGTCCTGTGTCTACTGCTGAGTTTTCCAAATTTGCCAGCATATTGAGTGCAGCATTTTCACAGCATCATCTTTGAGGATTTGAAATACCTCAACTGGAATTCTATCAACTCCACTAGCTTTGTTCATTGTAATGCTTCCTAAGGACCACTTGATTTCACACTCTAGGATATCTGGCTCTAGGTGAGGGAATCACACCATTGCGGTTATCTGGGGACATTATGCCTTTTTTGTATAGTTCTTCTTTTTATTCTTGCCACCTCTTCTTATTCTCTTCTGCTTCTGTTAGGTCCTTGACAT
>NW_011481808.1:11722-12204 GCF_000754665.1 Bison bison bison | reverse complement strand
CCAGATCATTCCATTGTTTCTGATATTACACCCAAGTACCACTTTTTGGATTCTCTTATTGACTATGATGGCTACTCCATTTCTTCTAAGGGATTCTTGCCCATAGTAGTAGATATAATGGTCATCTGAATTAAATTTGCCCATTCCTATCCATTTTAGTTCACTGATTCCTAAAATGTTGATGTTTACTCTTGCCGTCTCCCTGCTTGACCAATTTACCTTGATTCATGGACCTAACATTCCAGGTTCCTATGCAATATTTTTCTTTACAGCATCAAACTTTGCTTTCACTACCAGACATGTCCACAACTGAGCATCATTTCCGCTTTGGCCCACCCTCTTCATTCTTTCCAGAGCTATTTCTCCACTCTTCCCCAGTTGCATATTGGACACCTTTGAACTTAGGGAGTTCATCTTTCAGTGTCATATTATTCTGTCTTTTCATACTGTTCATGAGGTTCTCAAGGCAAGAATACTGCAGT
>NW_011481808.1:10507-11497 GCF_000754665.1 Bison bison bison | reverse complement strand
TGGTAGGGTTAAAAGGCAACCTCCAAAAGGGCTTAGGCCAACAGTCTAAGGAAGTCTTGCGTCCCAGGACTGCTGCTGCCAGTGCCCAAGGGAGAGATATTATCTTTCCCTTTTCTGTGATAGGCTTTTCTCTTTTCTGTGATAGGCATAAGTACTACATAACTTGTAAAGTGCCTATAGCAGTGCTTAATACATAAACAGTATAAATTATACTCACTAAGGACACACAGATAGCTTAAAAAAAAAGCAGAGATGCAAAGTCAAAAGAAATAAAGGAAGAGAAAATTCTTCAATAGCTAGCCTCCGTAAGACTATCAGTATTCTTCATACTATCCTGAACCCTTCTTCTCTGTCCCATGTGCCAGTCTTACAGCTGGCATCTCAATTCAAGATCATCTCCCCAACAACCTACCACTGACTACCTTGAAACTCTACTGGTGCAGCTAATCTGATCATTTCTCAAAGTCACATGTTCCAACACCCAAGGCCCAGTACATCCCATTGATTTTCTTTCCTCCTGTATCAGGATCATCTAGAAAGATGATGATCTTTGTAACACCTGTCTCCTAAATAACCGGAGACTCTGATTAGGCAAGGATTTATTGCGAAATGCATCACCATATTCCTGAGTGTCTACCTACGAATCAACAGTCAAATATTCAATATCATATTACATGCTATTGATGTGATTTTCAAATGAGGAAACTGAAGTTCATTAAGTAACTTATTCATCAATACATATCAGGTAGTGAAAAAATTTAACACCTGGTCTGTCTGGTCAAAATCCCACTGATTTGTACCATACTGTACCATTTGTACCATACTGCCTATTTTCCCAAATGTGATTATTTGGAATAGTACTAGTTAAAGTCAGAAATCTCAAAAGATTTTCTTTATAAACAGAAAACAACTGTTGAGATTGAATAAAGAAACAATAGAAACATGCTTATGTTGTAAATCTACTCGTGCACATTTTCATGAATTTTCCTG
>NW_011481808.1:4777-8988 GCF_000754665.1 Bison bison bison | reverse complement strand
CAGGGGATCTTGCCAATCCATGGATCGTATCCGCAACTCTTGTATGTCTTGCATTGCAGGTGAATTCTTTACCACTAGCAGCACTGGGGGGTTCTTGAAAATGTTATGTATTTGGATTGCTTGATTATATGTCTCCCCTGCCAGACTGTAATCCTGTCTCTCCTACTCCACCACCCTCCATCTAAACTAGATCTAGATTATACCATCATAGTCTGGACCTTCTCACCCACCTGCCTTGGCACTAGGATTGTATACAGTTTTTCTGGATTGTATACAAAAGATTGTACACAGTTTTTTTCTTTCTTTTGCTTCTCTCTACCTGCTTGTGAGAAAGGGCCAATTTTGTTAGCAGCTTTGTCAATTTCCAGATTTTTCAAGTCTGTGCCTAGTAAAATTATTTTAAGATAATGCTAATACTCAGTACCTGCCTGAAGTGGGTTCTCACATTTGATCATGAAATTCTATTCATTGCAATTTATTCATTCATTCATCAAATATTACTTAGTGCCTATCATACACCAAGCACTGTCCTAGAAACTGACTTAACTCAGATTTCAAGTTCACCATATCCCTTCCTTCAACATAGACCAGTAGATGGCCATAAAGGAGATTGTAAACAATGGTACAAATGAGACTCTTTCTTTCTTAGTAGCACAATACCATAAATTACCTCATGATATCCTCCTTCTTTTATTATTAGAAAGGAAATAAAAATCATTTCATATTCAAAACTCAGCAGATTATGTGCTGCAAAGCCCAGATGTTTATGATTTTATTATCTGAAATTCATTTCTATTATAATTCATTGACAAAAATAGACAGATAGTCAGTCAGTGCATATATGCAGGAAAAAAATACCGACAATGTAAATGGAGGCATTGTTCTCTATAACAGTGAAAGTGAAAGTCACTCAGTCATGTCTGACTCTTTGCAACCCCACGGACATATATAGTCAATGGAATTCTCCAGGCCAGAATACTGGAGTTGGTAGCCGTTCCCTTTTCCGGGGCATCTTCCCAACCCAGGGATCAAACCCAGTTCTCCCGCATTGCAGGGAGATTCTTTACCAGCTGAGCTACCAGGGAGGCCAAAACTGCTCCAAATAGTATTATTTGAATTTACGTTATTTTCATCTGCAGCTTTCTTATTTGGTTATATATGGTATATAGATATTTAGTAGCAATATAAATTATCTCTATGAGCGCCAAAGAATTGATGCTTTTGAACTGTGGTGTTGGAGAAGACTCTTGAGAGTCCCTTGGACTGCAAGGAGATCCAACCAGTCCATCCTAAAGGAGATCAGTCCTGGGTGCTCATTCGAAGGATTGATTTTGAAGCTGAAACTCCAATACTTAGGCCACCTCATGCGAAGAGTTGACTCATTTTAAAAGACCCTGATGCTGGGAAGGATTGAGGGCAGGTGGAGAAGGGGATGACAGAGGATGAGATGGTTGGATGGCATCACTGACTCAATGGACATGGGTTTGGGTGAACTCCGGGAGTTGGTGATGGACAGGGAGGCCTGGAGTGCTGCGGTTCATGGGGTTGCAGAGAGTCAGACATGACTGAGCGACTTCACTTTCACTTTTCACTTTCATGCATTGGAGAAGGAAATGGCAACCCACTCCAGTGTTCTTGCCTGGAGAATCCCAGGGACAGGCGAGCCTGGTGGGCTGCTGTCTATGGGGTCGCACAGAGTCGACACGACTGAAGCGCCTTAGCAGCAGCAGCAGCAGCAAACTTTATTTCCTCTTATTTTTAAAAAGAGTTTGTAAATTCTTTTTGAGACATACCATGGGAACACTGTTGTAGATACATGCACATCAGTTCAAAGCTTTATATAAAGGCTTATTTATCCTGCTAAGTTTCCCCAAATCAAACTTAAACACCCTTCCGAAGAGAGGAGAGTATTAGAAAATTGAGGAAAATTTACTCAAAGCTGTTATGGTGAATTACACATGATAGAGTTATCATTAAATATTTGTTGATTTGATAAAATGAAAGGCAACTCAACCAATGATAATGGATTATGTGTCATTATGTGGTAACATGTAAGTCAGTAAGAGAAGGCACAAGAATCTTAATTATAGTTGATTTCTTCCTTCAGTTGAAGAGACAAAGTTAGAAACTTAGGGGGTTTTTTGTTTGGTTGTTTTTGACAGAAAGTCTAAACAGAGTAATAAATTTACTTAACAAAGGGCTTCAGATTAATACCAACCAACTCTCAGTACATTCAAAGAAACTGGATTATAGCTGAGAATATATCTGTACTTGGAAATAGGAAATGTTCATCTAATTCTTTGGAATTACATAGGAAATTACAATGCATTACCTCTAATGGATGAGAAATTCTTAATAGCCCCATGCATTTATAATTTTTACGTTCAGATATTTCCAACTGGGTATGTACTTGATGTTCTCCTTTAATAGATTTTATCCATTGATTAGTTGGTTGTCAGAAGAAATAATTTTCCATGAAGATAACAATCTTTATTTTGAATAATATTTTCATCCCTTTTAATGCAATATGCCGTCAACTTCGGGCTTCCCAGGTGACCCAGTGGAAAAGAATCTGGCTGTCAATGCAGGAGACAAGAGTTTGATCCCTGGGTCAGGAAGATTCCCTGGAGGAGGAAACAGCAACCCACTCCAGCATTTTTGCCTGGGAAATGTCAAGGACAGAGGAGCCTGGTGGGCTACAACTCATAGAGTCGCAAAGGGTTGGACATGACTGAGTGACTGAGCATTGTATGCATGCCATCAATGTGATTCTCAAGTGCTTTTACTGATGAATACCAGTTATGCTTCTTGCATGAACTCCAGACTTCTGTAATTTCAGTGATTTGTTTACTCACTGATTCATTTTCATACACTTCTGAATCAAGTATTTAAAGAAAATCTACTGGGTACAAAGCCTTGCCCTAGGCATTTATACATGTAATCTTCCATGTACCATGCTGTCCCAGAAAATATTTTATTGACTTTGATTCCCCAGTGGCATACAAAGAGGTTGTTAGTGTGACATTTCCAGCTGTTTATCTGTTACTGTTTATCACTAATTTTATCACTACTGTTTATCATTACTGTTTATCACTACTTTATTTTTCTACCCCACTGTCTCAATTTTGGGGCCACTCTCATCTATCAGATAAAACTCTCCTGATTTTCCTCTTAACTGACTGTGAATGTGAAAGTAAGGGATGACCCCTAGTTGTCACTGCCTTTGGTAGTCAGGCCTTTTTATGATGTCTTCTTTTTGAGTGTAGCTGAGCCCTACGACTTGATTCTGACCAAAGGAATATAGTGAAAGTGATGCTAGTCCACTTCTGGGATTACGCTAAACAGAAAGGTGGCATCTGTGTAGTTAGAAGATTCTCTCACTTGCTAACTTTGATGGAACAAGTGCCTATGTTCAGGAATCCCATGACTGAAGGAGTTGAATTTGACCTCCAGCTAACAGCTATCAAGAAAAATGAGATCCTCAGTCCAACAGTATTTATAGAAAACTGAATCTCACCAATAACAAGAGCTTGGAGGTAAATCCTTTTTCAGTTGAGCCTCAGATAAGACCACAGCCCCAGCTGAAACTGTGATTTCAGTCTTATGAAATCCTGAAGCAGAGGACCTAGCTAAGTGATGCCCAGATTCCTGACTCACAAAAAACAGTGAGAGAAAAACTGTGTTATTTAAGGGATTGTTTGTGGTAATACTGTCAGATAATAGATAAATAATACCAGTGCTTCCATCTTAGTGGACTTCATTGGTTTTACTTTTCTCCATCCTCTTTTGAAATATCCATGATCCAAAGTTATACACCTCACATATTTAGTTTTCTCTTCCTAATTTCTATAAGTGTTAGTTATGTACAGCCATCATTCCTTGTTTTTACCTAGTACATTTCAATTAGATTCCATAATACCATATTCTATTTTTGTCCAACCTCCATCCCATTTTCAGAACTATTATTTCAAAAATCAGATTATGTCATTTTCCATCATTAAAAAAGAATTTTCATTCCAACTCATTTTATGAGCACCGTATTACCCAATACCAAAACCAGATAAAAACAGTACCAAAAAAAAAAAAGAAACAAAGGAAAACTACATACCAATAGAGCTCATGATATCATGATCTTACATTCAACAACACTCAACAAAATACTAGCATATAAAGTCTAGCATAAAATATAAAAATATTTGTATAAAAATATG
>NW_011481808.1:3063-4076 GCF_000754665.1 Bison bison bison | reverse complement strand
GGTAAGACACTGGATAATTTTCCCTTAAAATTGGGAATGCAGCAAACATGTCAGCTCTCACCACTTTTACTCAACATAACAGTAAGTTTTGGCCAGTGAAATTATGCAAGAAAAATAAATAAAAGGCAAAAAAATTAGAAAGGGAAAAATTAAATAATCTCTGTTTGCAAATGACAACTGTCAACAGAGAAAATCCCAAGTAATCTAAAAAAACCTTAAAACTCCTAGAAGTAAAAAATGATTTTAGCAGAGGTGCAGGATACAAGATAAAGACATAAAAATTAATCATATTGTTATATCCCAACAATGGGCATATGGAAATTGAAATTTTTTAAATGATACTTACAAAAATACTTAATAAAACATGTACAAAATCCATATGCTAAAAATCACAAATGTTAATGAAATAAATAAAAAAAAACCTGAATAAATGGAGAGGCAGATCATGATTATGGATTGAAAGAAAACATAGTAAAGATACATTTCCTCAGTTATTTATAGGCTTAATGTAATCCTTATCAAAACCAAATAAAGATTCTTTATATATACACAGAATATTATTTGAAAACTTATGCAGAAATGTAAAGGCCATCTAACATCTAAAAAATATTGATAAAAAAGAATAAACTAGGAAGAATCAATCCATCATATTTTAAAGCTTACCACATAGCTACAATAATCAAAACAGTACATTTATAGAGGGACAGACACATGTCTCAATGGAATAGGACAGAGAACCCAGAAATAAACCCACAAAAACTTGCCCAACTAATTTTAGGCAAAGTTGCAAAAGCAATGCAGTTCATTTCAACAAATGGTGCTAGAGCAATCGGACATGCATTAACCATCACACCCCAAATGACCTATGCCTCACACAGTAAACTCACAAGGGTAAAATGTATAATCAGTTCAGTCAGTCAGTTGAGTCGCTCAGTCGTGTCCAACTCTTTGTGACCCATGAACTGCAGCACGCCAGGCCTCCCTGTCCATCACCAACTCCCGGAGTTCACTCA
>NW_011481808.1:720-1345 GCF_000754665.1 Bison bison bison | reverse complement strand
AAGCTACTGATAACACATGGAAACCTGGATGAATGTTCAGGGAAATTAATGCTGAGTGAATAAAAACCAATTCCCAAAGGTGACACACTAGATGACAGCAGACAGGTTAGTGGATGAGATTGTGAACTAGGGGCTAGGGATCAGGTTTTGGCGTGGCATGAAAGAGGGTGGTATTAAGGTTATGAAAGGGCAAAATAAGGAATCCTTGTGATGCGGAATTATTCAGTGTTTTTATTATAGTAGCAGATATATGTGAACCTACCAGATAATGATAAAATTGTAAAGAACTTCACACACACGCATACACACAAAGTACACCCAAAACAGAAAGTCTAAATAGGGTCTCTATCAATATAGATTTCCTGGTTGTTTTATCGTACTATAGTTTTGCAAACTATTACCACTCATGTAAACCCAGCAAAGTATACAGGAATCTCTCTGTTGTATTTCTTACAACCAACATGGATCTATAATTATCTCAATAAAAAGTTCATTTTAAAAGAGCACTTCAGTAGTGTTCTGACTATAGACATATGCACATGAGTGACACAAAATTTCACAAGATATCCTGTGTTGAGGATTCATTATATCATGGACACAGTAAGTTCTGTGGCATTGCAGAAAC
>NW_011481808.1:0-620 GCF_000754665.1 Bison bison bison | reverse complement strand
GGGGTTGCAAAGAGTCGGACGCGACTGAACTGAACTGAACACAGTCAAAGGCTTTGGCATAGTCAATAAAGGAGAAATAGATGTTTTTCTGGAACTCTCTTAACTCTCTTCCTTTTTTGATGATCCAGCAGATGTTGGCAATTTGATCTCTGGTTCCTCTGCCTTTTTTAAAACCAATTTGAACATCTGGAAGTTCACGGTTCATGTATTGCTGAAGCCTGGCTTGGACAAAACTGTAAAATTCTGGGGTAAAATAGTATAGGAGAAATCTTTGCGATTTAGGGCACAGCAAAGAGTTCATAGGCTCAACATCAAGATCAATCAATAAAAGGGAAAAAAACCAAAATTTTACCTCATAAAACGCTTTTCATCAAGTTTCTTAAAAAATTAATTTTTTCTCTGAAAGTTCATTTGAAGAAGATTAAAATATAAGCTATAAAGTAGGAGAATATATTAGCAAACTATATATTCAACTCATATACAGAATACATAAAGTACTCAGAATTAAAGAAAAAAATTTTGAAAAATACATAAACAGACATTTTACCAAAAAGGATCCATAGCCATCAAATAAGCACATGAAAAGATAATAAAAATTATTAGCTGTAAATGAATTGCAA
>NW_011481807.1:16431-16623 GCF_000754665.1 Bison bison bison | reverse complement strand
AAAAAAAAAAATCCAAATTGGAACAGAAGTAAAATTGTTATTGTTTGCAGATGACATAATACTCTACATAGAAAATCCTAAAAATGCTACCAGAAAACTACTAAAGCTCATCAGTGAATTTGATAAAGTCTCAGGGCTTCCCTGGTAACTCAGATAGTAAAGAATCTATCTGCCTGCAATGCAGGAGACCTG
>NW_011481807.1:14763-15473 GCF_000754665.1 Bison bison bison | reverse complement strand
GGGTCAGGAAGATCCCCTGGAGAAGGAAATGGCAACCCACTCCAGTATTCTTGCCTGGAGAATCCCATGGACAGAGGAGCCTGGTGAGCTACAGCCCACGGGGTCGCAAAGAGTCGGACACGACTGAGCGACTTCACTTTCACTTTCACTTTCTTTCATTAACAGACTGCTAGTGACTATATAACATCCTGCTGAAGACTAGCAGTGGGGCACTCTTTCTGCCCGCTTCTGATGCCTATGTCAGAAGCTTTCTCTATCTCCTTTATACTTTAATAAAACTTTATTACACAAAAGCTCTGAGCAATCAAGCCTTGTCTCTGGCCCCGGATTGAATTCTTCTCCTCCGGGGGCCAAGAATCCTGGCACCTTGGCGTGATTCGGCAACAACCTTTCAGCAATCTACAGATTCAATGTAATCCCTATCAAATTACCAATGGCATTTTCCTCAAAACTATAACAAAAATTAAGGAAACACAAAAGACCCCAAATAGCCAAAGAAGCTTGAGAAAAAAGAACAGAGCTGGAGAAATCAGGCTCCCTGGGTTCAGACTATATTACAAAGTTGTAGTAACCAAGACAGTATGGGACTGGCACAAAACAGACACATAACTCCATGCATGGAACAGAATAGGGAGCCCAGGAATAAACACACATAATTATGGTCAATTAGTCTACATCAAAGGAGGCAGGAATACACAATGGAGAAAAAA
>NW_011481807.1:11175-14190 GCF_000754665.1 Bison bison bison | reverse complement strand
AAAAAAAAAAAACAAAAACAAATCACCCAGTCAAAAAATGGGTGTATTTAAATAGATGTTTCTCCAAAGACATCATATAGATGGCCAAAAGGCACATGAAAAGATGCCCCACATTGCCAATTATTAGAGAAATACAAATCAAAACTATAAAGAGGTCTCAGTTCACACCCGTCAGAGTGGTGTACAAACAACAAATGCTGGAGAGAATGTGGAGAAGAGGGAACCCTCCTACAATGTTGGTGGGAATGTAAATCGGTACAGCCACTATGGAAACAATATGCGCATTCCCTAACAAACTAGCAATAGAGCTACTATATTATCCTGCAATTCACCCCTGGGCATATATCCAGAGAAAACCATTATGTGAAAATATATACGTACTCCAGTGTTCATTGTGGCACTGTTTACAATAGCCAAGACAAGGAAGCAGCCTAATTGTCTGAATGGATAAGGGAGATGTGGTGTGTGTGTATATATATATATTTAATGGTATAGTACTCAAACATGAAAAATAATGAAATAATGCCTTTTGGAGCAACATACATATACCTAGAGATTATCATACTAAGTTGCATAAAACAGAAAAATATAGGATATTGCTTATATATGAAATCTAATAAAAGTGATACAAATGGACCTATATACAAAACAGAAATAGATTCACAGATAGAGAAAACAAGCTTATGGTTACCAAAGGAGAAAGCTGTGGGGAGTCAGAAATTAGGAGTTTGGGATTAACATATACATACTACTATGTAGAAAAAAATAACCAATCTACTGTATAGGACAGGGAACTATACTCAACATTTTATAATAACCCATAAGGGAAAAGAATCTGAAAAAAGATATACTTGTACGTATAAATGAATCACTTTATTGTACACCTGAAACTAATACAACTTTGTAAATCACTATATTTTAATTAAAAAACAGTAAAAAAAATTTAAAAAAAATCTTCTATTTTTGTATTTCAAAATCATTGTCACCATAAAGTATGGTTTTTACCCATGGAATAAAAAAAAGAAATTCTAAGATAATTTTTAACCTAGCCATAATTTATAAATAAGAACCACTGAATGTGAGCAGTTAGTTTTATAACTCTCATTCTCATTATTTTCAAATATAGATATAAAGGAATGGCCACTCATTAGACAAGTCTAGAATTGCTACATTCTCTACCTGTTCATTGATACAGACACTGAGTAATCATATTTGGTCTGGTGATATTTTGCCATAATTGAAGAAAGTTGTGGATGGAAATTAAGAAGAAATAAGACAGAGGCTGAAATAAACACATTCAGTTGGGTTGCATCTAATGGAACAGAATTCTGGTGAAGCCCTGTAAGACAAAGTGACCTCCTGGCTCACCACTGAAATCATCTGAAGATGAGAACATGTTTCTCCAACGTGTATGTGGATTTTGGGTGTGTGGTTCAAGACTCATCTGCTCAATTATCTTACTTTCTGGGAGAACTGAAGAGTTCCGTCAAACAATTTATCTTAAAGTTACATAATTATGTACATACAAAATAGGAACTTGAAGTCCCACTTCTCAGATTGATAGCAAAATTCTATGAATAAAAAGACAAAATTAGCACATAATACTATAATGGTAAGAAATGGAATATAAAAATGATTTGACTTGCTTTAAAATTCACTAACCATTTCTTAGTTAGAACCATACTAACCATTTGACTACTTTTATTTAGTTAGGGAATCATAAAATGACCTGAAAAAATAATATTCCACCGCAGAAAAGAATCCTAACTGATTTGTTGAGGAGAGTTCACTATCATTTTAAAATGAATGAGTCAAGGCTTTTTATTTTCTAAGTAGTCAAATATAAACACAGATGAGTAAAATTCCCTTCAAAGCAAGGTGAAAACAAGTTTGTCCAGTTTACAACACATTTTCATGTGAATATGCTTTTCTAGTCAGATCTCTTACTGTTCACACTTGAAAAAATTATGCATACTGCAAAAACCGAGGTATTCCATCCCTACAGCCCCAGACGGTGGAGGGAGGCCAAGGAAGCTGGTCTAGGCACATGGTGTGGCTTCCCAGGTGCTGTTCAAGATGGACCATCAGGGCCCTCGCACCTCACTGGCCGCCCTCCTTCATAGCAACCTTGGTGGGAATACGCAACAACACATGGCCTCAAGACCTTTGGGGACCTTCTCTTTTGGTGTAGAAAAGATGCCCAGGACATTTATAGCCCAACTCAGCTATCACAGTCTGTAAATGACTCTCAAGCTTGCTCTAGAAATTACACCACATACATCTCCCACCAATTTGTCACTTGGTTTCTGGTGGGGTGCAAAGTAAAACTAAATGTCTTGTTATAAGAACACCACTGCCCCAATACAGGGTCAACTGCAGAGAATAATGAGGAAGGCCAGCTCTGCTGTGATGATGGACTAAAATCATGATGGAGGGATAACCGTTTATAAAATGAAGTCAGGCAGCCACTGTTGTGAGCAAATTCCTTAAAATCAATCTCTCTCTCTCTCTCTGGGGAATTGTAGAAAATTCTTAAAGAGATGGGAATACCAGACCACCTTACCTGCCTCCTGAGAAATCTGTATGTGGGTCAAGAAGCAACAGTTAGAACTGGACATGGAACAACAGACTGGTTGAAAGTTGGGAAAGGAGTATGTCAAGGCTGTATACTGTCACCCTGCTTACTTGACTTATATGCAGAGTACATCATGTGAAATTCCAGGCTGGATGAAGCACAAGCTGGAATTAAGATTGCCAGGAGAAATATCAATAACATCAGATATGCAGATGACACCACACTTACGGCAGAAAGCAAAGAGGAACTGAAGTGCCTCTTGATGAAAGTGAAAGAGGAGAGTGAAAAAGCTGGCTTAAAATTTAACATTCAAAAAATGAAGATTATGGAATCCAGTCCCATCACTTCATGGCAAATAAATGGGGAAACAGTGGAAACAGTGACAGACTTTATTTTTTTGGGCTCCAATATCACTGCAGATGGTGACTGCAGCCATGAAA
>NW_011481807.1:4650-10668 GCF_000754665.1 Bison bison bison | reverse complement strand
ACTCAGGGGCCCACCTGAACTCTGCTTTTGCACATGGAAACTCATGTCCTATAACCAAACCCTTCACACTTTTTCTTGAACTAGTTTCCTGCTGTCTTCCTTTCTGGTGTATTTCCACAGCCCTAAAACCTATTCTAAAGAGAAGGTGCTAATAAGCTATCTAGTCAAAATAATTTGATATAACAGGTTTCTATATCATCCAGAATTATAAAAATAAAAGTCAGAAATCCAATGTATAATTAAAGTACACTGTTAGTTTCTTTTATGCTTGAAAATAAAAACCAAGCTAATGATTGACTCCTTGAGATGAAGCACATTAAATGTTTTATAAGCCTACTCTGAGAATAAATATTAAAGGAAAGTAATTTCTCACCACTTATGAGTCTCTGTCAGTGAGTTCTCCTCTGCTTCTTGGTCGATTTTAGCTGAAAATGCAAGAAAAGAAATAGATGAGATATGATAAATGGTTATAACCATCTCAAACAAAACATATCAAATAATATGAAATATATCTTAATACATTAATGCTAATGTACTCCACCAAAATTTTATTTTTAAAAATTTTTATTGGAACATAATTATAGAATTTTATTTGAAATCTATGAATAGATATGATTTAATAGGTTATATTTAATTTTCATTAAGTTAATACTAGTTTCTAAGTAATTTCTTTAAATTAGTCACATTAACGTGAGAAGATAAAATACCAGGTAACTTGATATTCACATCAAATTTGTCTGTCAAGGATTTAAAGTCCAATAATTAGTTGAAAACAATTCTCTCAAGCAAAGGTCTGAAAACCAAGTAAAAACCTAAATAGAAAAGATATGTAATGATCTTTACCAGTGCTCTCTACATCAGATCACAATTGAGTAGATCCAGAGCTGACTTCTATGCAGACATAGGATAAAATACTAATACTTTCTCCTAACTTCAAGTGATGACGTGACAGTGCACCCACTGATTTGCTACTAGATTTGTCTAGAAATAAAGAATGGTAGCTGGACACAAACCCAAAGATCAAATTTGGGAAAGGAATGACATCACTATTTTAAAATTGTTTAAAATAACACAGAAACTCCCATCACATAAAGTATGTATAGCAATGACTTTCACTGGCCAGTAAGCATTCTAGGAATTTATGTATTACTTTATATACATACACACATATTTGGTACAGAAGTTTAAAATATACTTCCACTTCTTACAATGCTTTTAATAATATTTTTAGTCTATTCCCCTAGATCTCAAAATGTAGTTGTGACCCACTAAATTCATTTCATTCTTCATTAATTATCTGTGACACACAGTTTGAAAATCACTGAGCTACTGGACAAAAAAAAGAAAAAAATCAAAGAAAAAACCACCCTGGAGCTAGTGAAAGAAGTTGTCTTTTCATAATCATTTCCTTTGGGGGCACCCTTGCAGCCATTTGGAAAAATTAAAAGACAGAAAGGAGCAGGGCAAAATGATTATAAATATTGGAACTGGGTGTGAAATCAAACCTGTGGCCACTTGGGAAATGTCAGTGACTGCATCACGACTTAAACAGTTGCCAGCTTGGGCCGCTGTTTCACAATCTCAAGACTGTTTGTTTGAAGGTCTGGACGTCTGCAAAGCCACTGTGGAATGTTATGTTGGTCCTCTGCAGGACTGTCTGAATTTAACAGCAATCCTGGGAGATGGTAGCAGAGGTATGTTTCCCCTTTCCTTTCTGGTTTTTTAGACTGCTTCCATAAAACTACAGGTCAATCATTAGCCATATTAAGAAACAGGATAGATGTTCCATGACTTCACTTTGAAAAATCTCCAATGTTAACCTATTTACTTACAAAATCTGCTTTGGGCTGCTGTATGAAATGGTTTGTTTTCAGAAGTAATTCTAGAACCACAGAAAAGTTTAAGAGAAAACAACAAAGCAACACAACGCATAACACTTTCAGGAAGGACGTTCTTCCAACTGCCCTTGCGTCATTTTTTTTTTTTGGTAAAATATAGAATTTAAGACTGAGAAAGGAAGAAATTTTTTGGACTATTCTAGATGCACCGAGTAAATGATTTATGAAATTTAACACACCCTAGAATGAGATTCCAGTGATGTGTATTCTATTCTGATTCTGCCTCTGAAATTAGCTTTGTAATCTTAGTCTTCCCTGGTGGCTCAGATGGTAAAGAGCCTCCTTGCAATGCAGGAGAAAGAAAGCGAAAGTCTCTCAGTTGTGTCTGACTGTGATCCCATGGACTATATAGTTCATGGGATTCTCCAGTCAGAATACTGGAGTGAGTAGCTGTTCCCTTCTCTAGGGGATCTTCCCAACCCAGGATTTGAACCCAGATCTCCCACACTGCAGGTGGATTCTTCACCTGCTAAGCCCCCAGGGAAGCCCTGGGTTCAATCCCTGGGTCGGGAAGATCCCCTGGAGAAGGAGATGGCAATCCACTCTAGTATTCTTGCCTGGAAAATCCCACGGATGGAGAAGCCCGGCAGGCTACAGTCCAAGGGGTTGCAAAGAGTCGGACACGACTGAGTGACTAACACACATAGAGAATCTTAGGCAAATAGATTAATCTGTTAACATATACAAAATATTTAGCATAGTGCCCCCAATAATTAGCAGGGGCTACATAAATATTCTTTGAAAATGTTGGATTTCAAGCTCTTGAAATCCTAAAGTGATACAGTACATAATAATGTTTAACTGAATACACCAACTGCTATTGTATCATGCTTCAACATTATATGCAGATAAAGAAAACAGACACTTAACAGCTTTTTACATAATATAAGCCCCTAACTAGTTGTGAGTGGAATGAAGTGAGTTTCAGTTATTCACAGTGATTCCTTGTGATGTATCTAAAACAGCTTTGACTTCATTGTATGAACAAGTTTTACTGAATAAACACTATAGTTCAATGTGACAGAAGAATGAGTCTTACTAAAGGAAGAAAACAAAAATAGGCTCTCTGTCCAAACCTAATAGCCATATTACAACCATAAAACCAAATTGGGATAGCAGGGAATACTTTAAATTACTCTGTTTTCCATTTTTTAAAACATGATTTTGAAGCTAAAAGGAGTTGTTTTCTCTGCTGTAATCAGCTTTGATAAAGTCCTGTGAGAGATGATTCTCTTTTGTAGGGCAATCTTAGAAATAAAAAACTTGGGACTTCCCTGTTGGTCCAGTGGTTAAGAATCCACCCTGCAATGAAGGGACGTGGGTTCAATCCTTGGTCAGGGAACTAAGATCCCACAGGCCACAACTAAGACCCAATGCAACCAAAAAAAAAAAAAGAAATAAAAAATTTTCTGGAAACTTGGGGTGCATTTCAGATTTCTGGAGACACTGAGCTACCATTTCTCAACACACTGCTTGCAGAAAAACACCACCAACATTTTGTTATCACAATCTTTTAGGCACACTTATGATGTTAACTTGGGCTTCCCAAGTGATGTGAGTGGTAAAGAACCTGCTTGCCAATGCAGGGCATGTGAGAGACGAGGGTTCGGTCCCTAGAGGAGGGCATGGCAACTCAGTCCAGTGTTTTTGCCCAAAGAATTCCACGGAGAGAGGAGCCTGGTGGGCTACAGTCCGTAGGGTCACAAACAGTCTACCATGAGTGCAGTGACTTAGCATGCACATACAAGATGTTGACTTAGTGACAAATGCTGGATGTGTTTCTTCAGTTTGTGAGGATGAAACCAATCAAACTAAAATAAAATGTTACTAAGGTAGTAAAAATTAAGGTATTTTTGAGATAACTCTGCCATTCATTTAGGGAGCACTCAAATTAATTACATGCAGTGACCAAAATCTTAGACCAACTGTGTGTTTTATTAGGTTGCTGCTGCTGCTACTAAGTCACTTCAGTTGTGTCCGACTCTGTGCGACCCCCATAGATGGCAGCCCACCAGGCTCCTCTGTCCCTGGGATTCTCCAGGCAAGAATACTTGAGTGGGTTGTCATTGCCTTCTCCAATGCATTCATGCATGCTAAGTCACTTCAGTTGTGTCTGACTCTGTGAGACCCTATGGACAGCAGCCCACCAGGCTCCTCTGTCCACGGGATTCTCTAGGCAAGAATACTGGAGTGGATAATTGCAGTTTCAGACCATGAATTTTAAATTATTATAACTAGGCTCAAATATATCAAAGTAGGAACCATTACAATCAATACATTTTTGCCAATGAGAAATAAGTTTGTTTATTCCTGAAGCATAAAAATCTGTGCTTTCAGATTTGATGAACTCTTGGAAAGCATTTTCTGAATCCTGCTGGTTGTGGACACATTTTCCCTGCAAAAAGTTGTCAAGATGCTTGAAGAAATGAAAGTCCATTGGTGAGATGTCAGGTGAATATGGAAGGTGAGACAAAACTTCACAGTTCAATTTATTCAAATTTTGAAGCACTGGTTGTACAACATGTGGTCAGGAATTGTCATGGAGAAGAATTAGGCCCTTTTCTGTGGACCAATGCCAGCTGTAAGCACTGCAGTTTCAGGAGTATCTCATTGTTCTGCTGAGCATACTTCGTAGATGTAATGGTTTTGCCAGGATTCAAAAAGCTGTAGTGGATCAGATTGGTTCAGTTCAGTTCAGTCCCTCAGTTGTGACTCTTTGTGACCCCATGGACTGCAGCAAGCCAGGCCTCCCTGTCCATCACCAACTCCCGAAGTTTCCTCAAACTCACGTCCATCGAGTTGGTGATGCCGTCCAACCATCTCATCCTCTGTCCTCCCCTTTCCCTCTCGCCTTCAATCTTTCCCAGCATCAGTGTCTTTTCCAATGAGTCATGTCCATCTCTTTACGACTCTGTGGACTGCAGCATGCCAGGCTCTTCTGTCTTTCACTATCTCCTGGAGTTTGCTCACTTTCGTGTCCATTGAGTTGGTGATGCTAGCTAACTAATTTATCCTCTCCCACCCCCTTCTCCTCATGCCCTCAATCTCTCCCAGTATCAGGGTCTTTTCCAATGAGTTGGCTCTTCACATCAGGTGGCCAAAGCATTGGAGCTTCAGTTGCAGCAACAGTCCTTCCAATGAATAGTCAGGACTGATTTCCTTTAGGATTGACTGGTTTGATCTCTTTGCAGTCCAAGGGACTCTCAAAAGTCTTCTCCAGCACTGCAATTCAAAAGCATCAATTCTTTGACACTCAGCCTTCTTAATGGTCCAAATATCACATTGGTACATGACTACTGGAAAATCCATAGCTTGGACTATATGGACCTTTGTCGGCAAGTGATGTCTTTCTTTTTTAATATACTGTCTAGGTTTGTCATATCTTTCCTTCCAAGAAGCAAGCATCTTTTACATTTCATGGCTCCAGTCACTGTCGGCAGTGATCTTTCATTATTAGTATATAGGAATGCAAGAGATTTCTGTGTATTAATTTTGTAACTTGCAACTTTACCAAATTCATTGATGAGCTCTGGTTTTCTGGAAGCATCATTAGGATTTTCTATGTACAGTATCATATCTTGGAGCCCATGAAAATAAAATCTGTCACTGCTTCCATTTTTTCCTCTTCTATCTGCCATGAAGTGATGGGACCAGATGTCATGATCCTGGTTTTCTGAATGTTGAGTTTCAAGCCAGCTTTTCCACTCTCCTCTTTCACCTTCATCAAGAGGCTCTTTAGTTCCTCTTCACTTTCCGCCATTTGAGTGGTATCGTACTGCATATCCGAGGCTGTTGATATTTCTCCCAGCAATTTGACTCCAGCTTGTGATTCATCGAGCCCAGTATTTCACATGTACACACACTTGCCCTTATTTATGTGATACATACATAACCTTTCAAAGGTGATCCTCATTATTCATGGATTCTGTATTTGTGAAGTTGCCAATTCATTAAAATTGATTTTAATTCCAAAATAAACAACTGCAGTGCCTTTGTAGCTGCTCACAGATGTATGCAGAACATTGAAAAGTCTGAGTCACCAGGCACATGCTCCTGGTTAAGGCTGAATACAGTGTGGCTCTGCTTTATTCCAAGTCTCATCCTGTACAAGTGTCCTTTT
>NW_011481807.1:0-584 GCF_000754665.1 Bison bison bison | reverse complement strand
ATTCAGAAAACTAGGATCATGGCATCTGGTCCCATCACTTCATGGCAAATAGATGGGAAAACAGTGGAAACAGTGACAGACTTTATTTTTTGGGGCTCCAAAATCACTGCAGATGGTGACTACAGCCATGAAGTTAAAAGATGCTTGCTCCTTAAAAGAAAAGTTATGACCAACCTAGACAGCATATTAAAAAGCAGAGATGTTACTTTGCCAACAAAGGCCCACCTAGTCAAAGCTACGGTTTTTCCAGTGGTCGTGTATGGATGTGAGAGTCGGACTACAAAGAAAGCTGAGCACCGAAGAATTGATGCTTCTGAACTGTGGTGTTGGAGAAGACTCTTGAGAGTCCCTTGGACTGCAAGGAGATCCAACCATTCAATTCTAAAGGAAATCAGTCCTGAATATTCATTGGAAGGACTGATGCTGAAGCTGAAACTCCAATACTTAGGCCACCTGATGCAAAGAATTGACTCATTTGAAAAGACCCTGATCCTGGGAAAGATTGAAGGTGAGAGGAGAAGGGGAGGACAGAGGATGAGATGGTTGGATGGCATCACCGACTCAATGGACATGAGTTTGAATAA
>NW_011481806.1:8984-10055 GCF_000754665.1 Bison bison bison | reverse complement strand
GATGTACTCTGCATATAAGTTAAATAAGCAGGGTGACAATATATAGCCTTGACGTACTCCTTTTCCTATTTGGCACCAGTCTGTTGTTCCATGTACAGTTCTAACTGTTGCTTCCTGACCTGCATATAGGTTCCTCAAGAGGCACTTCAAATGGCTGGCTGTAAACAGTGCACAGCCAAGTGATCCTCATAAGGAATGTATAAGACCTGCCCATTTAATTCCAGTGCTCCTCAGGAAGAAAAATCAGTGTTTGGCAAGGTAATCAGCTTGAATAGCAGAAATAAACATTTTTTTAATGGAATAATAAAATAAAGCAACAACCAACAGGACTTCCCTAGTGTCTCAGTGGTAAAAAATCTGCTTGTAATGCCGAAGATGCAAGAGATACAGTTTCAATCCCTGGGCTGAGAAGTTCCCCTGAAGAAGGAAATGGCAACCCACTTCAGTGTTCTTTCCTGGGAAATCCCATGGGTGGAGGAGCCAAGAGTTGGACATGACTAAACAACAACAATAACCAATAACTATCTGTTAGAAAAGATATTAGAAAAATGGCTGCTAAAGAAAGTAAAGTTGAATTCTGGAAAGCTCTTTGCACGTACTAAGGAAAAAGAGCTCCAGGCCACAGGAATAACCAGTAACAAATTAATCCTTCACTCTGAGGCTTCCATTCCTATTCTAAGAACACACTTGAAAAGCTACTCACCACAGAGAAGTTGGGCCTTCACTGGCCTCCAGAGGCAGACAGCCTGCTCCTGTAGGAGGACACAGGAGAGGGAAGCAGGAGCCTAGGTTTTTAGTTCCACCTCTGTCATTGACTCATTTTGTGACCTTGAGCAAATTCCTTCACATCTAATACTGAATCTAACAACCTCACAGAGGTACTAGAAGAGCCCAAAGAAATCACAGGGATGGAAGCACTTTGCAAAGCAAAGAGCACTGTACAAGTGTGAGAAATTATTATCCAAATAAATCTCATGCCAACACCTCTGGTATCACTCTCAAGACCTCCTTAGCTTTTGCACAAGATCCCTAACTCCCTGGTTGCTCCCTTCAAGTCCTACCTGGCTTAGG
>NW_011481806.1:4283-5483 GCF_000754665.1 Bison bison bison | reverse complement strand
AATGGCTAAGGGAGAAAAAATGGAGGGATATATTCATTATTTTTTTTTTTGGGGGGGCGGGGGCTGCATCATGTAACTTGTGGAACCTTTGTTCCATGACCAAGGATTGAATTCAGGCCATTGCAGTGAAAGCACCAAGTCTTAACCCCTGGACCTCCAAGGAATTCCCTTCATGGAATTTTAAAATCAACAATTATGTCTGTAAACTCCTTTGATTCTATTAAATACAAGCTCCTTTCCCAAGCAAGAATATTCTAATACTTTTTTGAACAAATTATTGACGTAATCAACTATACAGCAAAGATATTCAGTTATATATATTCTTTTTCATTGTACCTTATCACAGGATATTGAATAATATTCCCTGTGCTATACAGTAGGACTTTGTTATTTATCCATTCTATATAGACAGTAGCCTGTCAGGCTCCTCTGTCCATGGAATTTTTCAGACAAGAATACTGGAGTGGGTAGCCATTTCCTTTTCCAAGGTATCTTTTCAACCTAGGGATTGAACCTGGGTCTCCTGCATTGCAGAAAGATTCTTTACAGATTGAGCCACCAGGGAGACCCCATATATAATAGTTTGTGTCTCCTAATCCCAAACTTCCATCTTTCTTTCCCCCATCCACCCTCCCTTTTAGCAACTACAAATCTTTTCTTTATATTCTATGAGTCAGTTTCTCTTTTGTAGATATGTTCATTTGTGTCGTATTTTTGATTCCACATATAAGTGATATCATATGGTATTTATTTTTCTCTTTCTGACTTACTTCGTGTAGTATGATAATCTCTAGGTCCATCCTTGTTGCTGAAAATGGCATTATTTCATTCTTTTTATGGCTGAGTAATATTCCTCTGTGTGTGTGTGTGTGTGTGTGTGTGTATACACATACATACATATGCGCTTTCCAGGTGGCTTGGTGGCAAAGAAATTTTCTGCTAATGCAGGAGACATGTGTTCAACCTTTGGGTTGGGAAGATCCCCTGGAGAAGGAAATGGCAACTCATTCCAGTATTCTTGTCTGGGAAATCCCATGAACAGAGGAGGCTGTTGAGCTACAGTCCATTGGGTCACAAAAGAGTCCAACACGACTTAGTGACTAAAAAACAACAATTAATATACATGTATATGTGTGTGTGTATGTGTGTGTGTGTGTGTATATATGTATATATATATGTGTGTATATATATATATATATA
>NW_011481806.1:0-744 GCF_000754665.1 Bison bison bison | reverse complement strand
CCACTAGCTTTGTTCGTAGTTATGCTTTCTAAAGCCCACTTGACTTCACATTCCAGGATATCTGGCTCTAGGTGAGTGATCACACCATCGTGATTATCTTGGTCATGAAGATATTTTTTGTACAGTTCTTCTGTGTATTCTTGCCACCTCTTCTTAATATCTTCTGCTTCTGTTAGGTCCTTACCATTTCTGTCCTTTATTGAGCCCATCTTTGCATGAAATGTTCCCTTAATATTGCTAATTTTTTTGAAGAGATCTCTAGTCTTTCCCATTCTGTTGTTTTCCTCTATTTCTTTGCATTGATTGCTGAAGAAGGCTTTCTTATCTCTTCTTGCTATTCTTTGGAACTCTGCATTCAGATGCTTATACCTTTCCTTTTCTCCTTTGCTTTTCACTTCTCTTCTTTTCACAGCTATATGTAAGGCCTCCCCAGATAGCCATTTTGCTTTTTTGCGTTTTTTTTCTTGGGGATGGTCTTGATACGTGTCTCCTGTACAATGTCACGAACCTCTGACCGTAGTTCATCAGGCACTCTATCTATCATATCTAGTCCCTTAAATCTATTTCTCACTTCCACTGTATAATCATAAGGGATTTGATTTAGGTCATACCTGAATGGTCTAGTGGTTTTCCCTACTTTCTTCAATTTAAGTCTGAATTTAGCAATAAGGAGTTCATGATCTGAGCCACAGTCAGCTCCTGGTCTTGTTTTTGTTGACTGTATAGAGCTTCTCCATCTTCTGT
>NW_011481805.1:13964-14903 GCF_000754665.1 Bison bison bison | reverse complement strand
TCTCATTTGCTTTCATTTGAGTAAGATGATTCAGAAGAGCAGGGGCAGTGAGTTTTGGACCATCCATACCCTGGCATTTTGGAAACCGAGACAAATGGAAATTAAACTGAAAATGCTACCTCCAAACATTGGGAGGTTTATATGGCCTGGGTTTGTTTCAAGTTGTTAAGGAAGATGGCCATCCAGCAGCAGCCAGCAAACGTGGTGACAGCTACTCGGTGAGTATCTCCTCTTTTTCACATTACACTGTGGAGTGTGCCACTCTCTGGCTCTAAGGTTTTTGAGAAGAAATCATGATGCACTCAGGCTCAGCCTGGCATGGTTTCTAGGATGCCAAAAAAGTAATTAAACTGACAGAGAAGGATGGAGAGAGAACTGGAGGAGTAATCTCTGGCTGCCAGTATTAAATACCAGGATTCTTTTCACAGAGACTTTCAAATACTTCCTCGGGAAAACTGTCACAGGAACAACAATTTTATTTATTTATGTATTGGCCATGCTGCGCAGTTTGCAGGATCGTAGTTCCTCGGCCAGGGGTTGAACCCACACCCTCGTGAGTGAAAGCACAGAGTTCCAACCACTGGACCACCAGGGAATTCCCTTAGAGTGTGAGTATTCACGATCTTACCTCACTATGTCCAGTTTCTAAGGGAGAAAAATTCTTCTGCATGTTGCAGTTCTTGGGTTTTTATTTGTTGTGGAGAATCCACATGTGAGGCACAAGGAGATTTTTTTTTTCAAGTAGAGAACATAGAGAATCCAAGTTGGAAAGGAGGGGGTACAAAAAAAAAGTTGTATGGACAAGATATTGGAGAGGATTTGAGAGGGTTGGAAGGTGACTTTCAGAGCTCTTTTACCAGCAGTATAAAGTGTATTGAGAAGCAGCAGTGGAGAAAAGGCATATTTAAGATGTCAGGCAGGTATTTAAAATGCATTTCC
>NW_011481805.1:9078-10362 GCF_000754665.1 Bison bison bison | reverse complement strand
TTCAACACCATCAATCATCAGGGAAATGCAGATCAAAACCACAGTGAAATATCACTCACATGTTAGGATGGCTGTTGACCAAAAGGACAAAATACAGTAAGTGTTGGCAAGGAGGAAAGGAAGAAAGGGGAACCTTTGTACTTTCCTGGTGGGGATACAAATTGGTGCAGACGTTATGGAAAACAGTATAGATGTTTTTCAAAAAATGAAAGCTAGAACCACCATATGACCCAGCAATCCCACTTCTGTGTATAAAACTAAAGGAAACAAAATGGATAAATGGATAATGAATATATGTGATTTGTACACATAAAGGAATATTACTGACTTTAAAAAGAAGGAAATCCTGCCATTTGCAACAATATGGGTCAACTTGGAGGACATTATGCTAAGTGAAATAAGCCAGACACAAAAAACAAATACTGCAAAATCTCACTTATATGTAGAATTTAAAAAACTCAAATTCATAAAAGCAGAAAGCAGAATGGTAGTTGCCAAGAGCTAAGGGTAGGAGAAATAGAGAGCTGTTAGTCATAGGGTGCAAAGTTTCAGTTATGCAAGATGAATAAGCTCTGAAGATCTAATGTGTAGCATGGTGACTAAAAGTAGAGCAACCATATAATATAGCAATCCCACTCCTCTCCAGAAAAGATGAAAACTATAATTCAAAAAGATTCATGCACTCTGTGTTCATAGCAGCACTATTTACAATAGCCAGGACATGAAAGCAACCTAAATGTTGATTAAGAGTGGAATGGATAAGAAGATGTGGTACATATATACAGTGAAATATTACTCAGTCATAAAAAGAATGCTATTTGCAGCAACATGGATAAACCTAGAGATTGTCATACTTAGTGAAGGAAGTCAGAGTAAGACAAACATCGTACAACATCACTCATATGTGGAATCTAAAATATGATACAAATGAACTTATTTACAAAAAAAGAAACAGACTCACAAATTTAGAAAACAAATTTATGGTTACCAACAGGGAAAGTGGGGGAGGGAAGGGAAGAATTGGGAGTTTGGGATTAGCAGAGGCAAGCTAGTATAGATAGGATGGATAAATAACAAGGTCCAACAGAAGCGGAAGATATTAAGAGGTGGCAAGAATACACAGAAGAACTGTACAAAAAAGATCTTCATGACCCGGATAATCACGATGGTGTGATCACTCACCTAGAGCCAGACATCCTGGAATGTGAAGTCAAATGGGCCTTAGAAAGCATCACTATGAACAAAGCTAGTGGAGGTGATGGAATTCCAGTTGTGCTATTTCAA
>NW_011481805.1:4769-6154 GCF_000754665.1 Bison bison bison | reverse complement strand
GGAGTCGCAAAGAGTCGGACATGACTGAGCGACTGAACTGAACTGAACTGATATGCAGCCAATGATAGAATTACTGAACTGGAAGGTATATCACAAGAAACTACCCAAAAATGAAGCATGGAGAGATTTAAAGGATGAAAAATGTATTTTAAAAAGTATGAGACACAGGATACAATATAGAGACCTAAAATAGATCTCACTGGACTCCCAGAAAGAGAGGAGAGAGAGAATGAAGAAGATACATTTGAAGAGAGAACAGAAGTCATTCATTTCTGGTTTCAAGAAACCCAACAAATCCTAAGCAAGAAAAATCAAAAGAAATTCACACCCAGACATATCACAGCAGAATTACAAGGGTGGGGAAAGCACACACAAGGGAAAAAACTAATCACTTGCCAAAGAGCTATAGTTAGCTCAGTAGCCGACTTCTCAATGAGAACAACGGAATCCAGAAAACACTATAATGAAAATAACTGCTAACATAGTATTCTAATTTAGAGTTTACAACACACCGAGAATTAAAACATATGACAATAGTCATGGGGCAACTAAGCCCATGTGCCTTAACTTCTGAGTCTGTGCCCTAGAGGCCAGGAGCCCCAACTACTGAGCCCACGTTCCCATGGGCCTAGAGCCCATGATCTAGAACAAGAGAAGCCACCTCAGTGAGAAGCCCATGCACCCCACCTAGAGAGTAGCCCCTGCTTACCACAACTAGAGAAAACCTGTGCCAGCAACAAAGACCCAGCACAGCCAAATAAATAAAATTATAATAAATAAATGATACAAATGAACCTATTTACAAGACAGAAACTGAGTCACAGATCTAGAAAACAGACTTACGTTTACTAAGGGGGAAGGGGGGATAAACTGGGAGGCCGGGATTGACATATACCGACTTCTATATATAAAAGATAACTAATAAGAACCTACTATATAGCACAGGGAACTCTACTTGGTGCTCTGTAATGACCTATATCAGGAGAAGGCAATGGCACCCCACTCCAGTACTCTTGCCTGGAAAATCCCATGGATGGAGGACCCTGGTAGGCTGCAATCCATGGGGTCGCTATGAGTCGGACACAACTGAGCGACTTCACTTTCACTAATGACCTATATCGGAATGGAGTCTAAAAGACAGTAGATACATGTGTATGTATGGGTGATTCACTTGGCTGTACAGCAGAAACACACACTGTAAACCAACTATAATAAAAAGCCAGTTTTAAAAAAGTAAATCAAAAGTCCTCATCACAAGAAAAAAAATTGTTCTTGTAACTATATATGGTGACAGATGTTGTTAACTAGACTTGTGGTGATCATTTCACAGTATATACAAATACTGAATCATTATGTTAAATGCCTGAAACTAATATCATGTTATA
>NW_011481805.1:0-441 GCF_000754665.1 Bison bison bison | reverse complement strand
AAATCTATACAGGCTTTCACAGAAGAAACACAAATGATCAGCAAGTGTGTGAAAAGATGCTCAATATTATTCATATTTAGGGATATGTTAAAGCCTCAATGTAAATTTTTTTTTTTTTTACATGTACAAAGTTGGCAAGACTTGAAAGTCTGAGAATATGCTTTGGTGAGAATGGGTAGGAGTGGGACTTCTCATACATTGCTGCACCTGTCAGAGTGTAAATGGGTTCATTTTGAAACAAAGCTTGGCATTCCATGTTAAATTTGAATAATGTGAGAAAACACATTCAGAAATAACAGCTATGTCTGCAACAATAAATGCTCTCCTTGCTAGCTTAACAAGATTTATAATATAGTGAGAAAGAAGGATATGGAGAATTCTTATCTAGCACCATCTATAGGCTAAGCATTAAGACCTTTTCACATGCTTCTTAAAGTTGAA
>NW_011481804.1:7128-7758 GCF_000754665.1 Bison bison bison | reverse complement strand
GCTGCATGATTCCTGCCTGCTCATCTGCATGACAATTATCAGCTGAGCCGTGTGATACCTGCCTGCTCAGCTGCTTCATTATTGTCAGATGAGTAGCATGATTCATCACAGGTGAAATCCATGAAAATTGCCTACTGATTGCGTGATTCGTGCCTGCTCAGCTCTTTGATTATTGCCTCCTGAGGCACATCATCAGTGCATGATAGCCTCGTGATCAGCGCATGATCAGTCACATGATCAGCGACATTCAGAAACGTGAACACTGCATGTTCAGTCACGTGATAAGTTCATGATCTGCCATGAGATTAGTGAATGATCAGCCACGTGATCAGTGCATGCACAGTCACGTCATCAGTGCATGATAGCCGGGTGATCAGTGCATGATCAGTCACGTGGTCAGTGTATGTTCATCCACGTTGTCAGTGCATGGGCAGTCACGTGATCAGTGAATGATAGCCAGGTGATCAGTGCATGATCTGTCACGTGATCAGTGTATAATATTCAGGTGACCAGTACATGCTCAGTCATGTGATAAGTGCATTATAGCTACGTGATCATTTTGTGATCAGCCACGTGATCAGTGCATGATAGCCACGTGATCATTGCCTAAAATTACGTGACCAGTGCCTG
>NW_011481804.1:5593-7028 GCF_000754665.1 Bison bison bison | reverse complement strand
GATCATTTTGTGATCAGCCACGTGATCAGTGCATGATAGCCACGTGATCAGTGCATGATCAGTTACGTGATCAGTGTATGATCAGCCACATGATCCGTGCATGATAGCCACATGATCAGAGCATGATCAGCAAGGTGATCAGTGCATGATAGCCAAGTCATCAGTGAATGATAGCTACGTGATCAGTGCATGATCAGTTACGTGATCAGTGTATGATAATCCACTTGATCAGTTCATGCACAGTCAAGTGATCAGTGAATAATAGCCATGTGTTCAGTGCATGACCAGTCTCGTGATGAGTGTATGATCAGCCATGTGAACAGTGAGTGCTCAGTCCCGTGATCAGGGCCTACGAAGCTGTGTGATTCCTGTCTGCTCATCTGCTTGATTATTTCCAGCTGACCTGAATGATTCCTGCCTGCTCATCTGCTTGATAATTGCCAGCTGAGCTGCGTGATTCCTGCCTGCTCATCTTCTTGATAATTGCCTGCTGAGCTGCATGATTCCTGGCTGCTCCTCTGCTTGATTATTGCCAGCTGAGCTGAGTTATTTCTGCCTGCTCATCTGGTTGATAACT
Organism: Bison bison bison; assembly: GCF_000754665.1. NCBI lineage: Eukaryota > Metazoa > Chordata > Mammalia > Artiodactyla > Bovidae > Bison > Bison bison. Next base: position 6,451 of record NW_011481804.1, on the reverse strand, counting down.
GGCAGCTGAGCTGCTTGATTCCTAACTGCTCATTTGCTTGATAATTGCCAGCTGAGCTGCGTGATACCTGCCTGCTCATCTGCTTGATTATTGCCAGCTGAGCTGCATGATTCCTGCCTGCTCATCTGCTTGACAATTTCCAGCTGAGCCGTGTGATACCTGCATGCTCAGCTGCTTGCTATTGCCAGCTGAGCAGCATGATTCATCACAGGTGAAGTCCATGATTATTGCCTGCTGATTGTGTGATTCTTGCCTGCTCAGCTCTTTGATTATTGCCTCCTGAGGCATATCATCAGTGTATGATAGCCTTGTGATCAGCGCATGATCAGTCACATGATCAGCGACATTCAGAAACGTGATCACTGCATGCTTAGTCACGTGATTAGTTAATGATCAGCCATGAGATTAGTGCATGATCAGCCAAGTGATCAGTGCATGATCATCCACGTGATCAGTGCATGCACAGTCACGTGATCAGTGCATGATAGCCAGGTGATCAGAACATGATCAGTAACGTGATCAGTGTATGATCAGGCACGTGATCAATGCATGATAGACAAGGGATCAGTGCATGATCAGTCACGTTTCAGTGCATGATCTGTCACGTGATCAGTGTATGATCATCCTCGTGATCAGTGCATGGGCAATCTCTAGATCAGTGCATGAGAGCGACGTGATCACTGCATGATCAGTCACGTGATCAGTGCCAGGTCAGCTACGTGATCAGTGCATGATAGCCAGGTGATCAGTGCTTGATCAGTCACGTGTTCAGTGTATGATCAGCCACGTGATCAGTGCATGATCAGCCACGTGATCAGTGCATGTTCAACCACTTTATCAGTGCATGATCAGCCACAT
>NW_011481804.1:0-2814 GCF_000754665.1 Bison bison bison | reverse complement strand
GAACCTCAGGGTTCCTCTGATTTCAGACTCCGATCGCAGGGTCCCTGCAGACTGGGGACAGGAGAGTCAGGCCTCGTCTTGGGTTGAGGCATGGAACTCCGCTTGCCTCTCGAGGTGTCCCCGGGGAGAGAGGCCACGTGTCCCGCTGTACTTGGAACCTGGGGGTTTTTCAGGACGATGCAAGGGCGAGTCACTGCCCCTTCACGTTGACTTCATTCACAGGGTGGAGTTCAGAGAGGTGTCCGGGCCTCGGATTTTTATCAAGAGGGGACCGGGAAATCGGGGTGCTTCGCAATGTGGAAGCACCCACGAGGCCACGTCTGGAATGTCGTCGTGAGACCGGCCTCATCCTGAGGTGCGACTGGAAGGTCGGGAACCCCTTCCAGACAAAGCAGGGGAGTCGACCCTCCTGTCGAGATCAGGAGTGTAGAAGGGGCTCAGAGGAAGTGGTGCCGGAAAACCTCGGTGTTCCTCTCGAGGGAGACTGGAATGCCGGGGAAATTTGTGGGTCGCATCAAGGGTGCCAAGTACCGTTTCGACCTCCAATTCCTAACGTGGGACTTCTCCGGAGACGCTGTAGCGGGAATGGGCTTCCTCTTGCGATGACGGGGGAACCACGTGGTTTTTCTCGAGTTGCGGCGGGATTCTCGAGTTACGACGGGGAATTCAGGATGCCTCTTGTGTTGGCCCAGGGAAGTCCAATCTTCCATTCGAGTTGCGAAGGAAAGCTGGAGATTGCTCTCGATTGACTGCAGGGCCAATAGACCACATCTAGGCTTGTGTCCAAAATTCAATGTTCCTCTCCAGGGGCGACAGGGATCTGGGGGTTGCATTCCAGACGCACCTGGGGAGACAGACATTCATCTCGAGTGGAAGCAAAGAAGCCCGCTCTGCTCTCGAGTCGCAATGCGTATCTCTTGGAGCTCACTGGGTGGACTAAAGGGAGTCAAGCCTCTAGAGGCGTTTGGAGAGAGGTCTCGAGATTGGTCTCTAGGCCATGCAGGAGACGAAGGCCCTCATCTCGCGACGACGGGGGAGTCTCGGGGTTGTTCTCGAGCGGCGGCCCCAGGGTGCGGTTTCTCAAGAGGTACGCCGGCGAGGTCAGTGAGCCTCTCTTGGGGTGCCAGGGAGGTCGGGTGTCCATGCTAGTAGCGAGGGGGAGCGCGACGATTCTCTTGAATCATGGTAGGGGAATCTGGCCTCGAGACCTGTTGAAGAAGGTCTCTCGAGGTCTTCCTCGGGTTGAGGCAGGAAACCCTGGGTTCCCTCGACTTGTGCAGGTGACCTCAGGGGGCTTCTCATGGTGGCTCTGAGAAGTCAGGGAAACTGTGGAGGTGGGATTGGCCTCTCGGGACTCCACTAGGTTTGGTGTATTGGAAGAGGTCCTCATCTCCAGTTGAGGCAGGAACCTCAGGGTTCCTCTCCATTTCAGACTCCGATCGCAGGGTCCTTGCAGAGTTGGGACACGAGAGTCAGGCCTCGTCTTGGGTTTAGGCATGGGACTCCGATTGCCTCTCGAGGTGTTCACGGGGTGAGAGGCCACTTGTCAGGCTTTATTTGGAACCTGGGAGTTTTTTTCCGGACGATGCACGGGCGAGTCACTGCCCCTTCGTGTTGTCTTCATTCACAGGGTGGAGTTCGAAGAGGTCTCCGGGCATCGGGTTCATATCAAGAGGGGACCTGGAAATCGGGGTCCTTCGGAAAGTGAAACCACCCACGAGGCCACGTCAGGAATTTCGTCGTGAGAGGGGCCTAATCCGGAGCTGTGACCGGAAGGTCGGGAACCCCTTCCAGACAAAGCAGGGGAGTCGACCCTCCTGTCGAGATCAGGAGGGTAGAAGGGGCTCAGAGGAAGTGGTGCCGCAAAACCTCGGTGTTCCTCTCGAGGGAGACCGGGATGTCGGGGAACTTTGTGGGGCGCATCAAGGGTGCCAAGTACCGTTTCGACCTCCAATTCTTAAAGTGGGACTTCTCCGGAGACGCTGTAGCGGGAAAGGGCTTCATCTTGCGATGACGGGGGAACCACGTGGTTTTCCTCGAGTTGCGGCCGGATTCTCGAGTTACGACGGGGAATTCAGGATGCCTCTTGTGTTGGCCCAGGGAAGTCCAATCTTCCATTCGAGTTGCGAAGGAAAGCTGGGGATTGCTCTCGAGTGACTGCAGGGCCAATAGACCTCATCTAGGCTTGTGTACAGAAGCCAGTGTTCCTCTCCAGGGGCGACCAGGATCTCGGGCTTGCATTCCAGACACACCCGGGGAGACAGGCATTCATCTCGAGTGGAAGCAAAGAACCCCGCTCTGCTCTCGAGTCGCGACGGGTATCTCTTGGAGCTCACTGGGTGGACTAAAGGGACTCAAGCCTCCTGAGGCGTTTGGAGAGAGGTCGCGAGATTGGTCTCTAGGCCATGCAGGAGACGAAGGCCCTCATCTCGCGATGACGGGGGAGTCTCGGGGTTGTTCTCGAGTGGCAGCCCCAGGGTGCGGTTTCTCACGAGGTACGACCGCGAGGTCAGTGTGCCTCTCGTGGGGCGCCAGGGAAGTCGGGTCTGAATCCGAGTGTCAGGGGGAGCGTGTCATTGCTCTCGAGTCATGGTAGGGGAATCTGGCCTCGAGACGTGTTGAAGAAGGTCTCTCGAGGTCTTTCTCACATTGAGGCAGGAAACACTGTGTTCCCTCGACTTGTGCAGGTGACCTCAGGGTGCTTCTCTTGGTGGCTCTGAGAAGTCAGGGAAACTGGAGGTGGGAGGGGCCTCTCGGGACTCCACTGGGTTTGGTGCATTGGAAGAGGGCCTCATATCCAGTTGAGGCAGGAAC
>NW_011481803.1:4594-5213 GCF_000754665.1 Bison bison bison | reverse complement strand
AACAGCAGTGGTATTCAACAAATCTAAAATTCATGAATATGAAGGACATCACTTTGCTGAACAGATCTTGGAGATCATAGAGGACCTTATAAATTCTTCAGTGATTTCCTTGACACTGACCACTTTCAATGAGCTAGTTAAACATAGAAAATGTAAAGTCTGGATGATTGATTTCTAGTCTCCATGATGTTATCCATGTGAAATCTTAATGCTAGAATGGCCTAGATATTAACTGAACTGATCAATGGGGGCAATATAGACTGCCAACAGTATCATTCCTTTTGTGCTCAAGAAAATGTTCGGAGACAAGCTGAAATGAATTTTTTTCTCAAAAATCAAATAAAGCTAATCAATATCATAGTTACAATAGTTAGAATAGAGATGTTTATTCCCTAGGACTATGGAGTGTAGGATTTTAACCTAAATATCTACAGATCTAACACCTCAGACTTTCAGTGAAAAAGTTTTACAAAGGGAAAAACCATTGGGTGGTTGATTTCTATGCTCCTTGGTGTGAATCTTGTGAAAACTTTTCTCCAGAGTTAGAGTTCTTGGCTAAGATGATTAAAGAAAAAGTGAAAGCTGGAAAAGTAGACAGGCTTATGCTCAAACCTGCCAC
>NW_011481803.1:0-332 GCF_000754665.1 Bison bison bison | reverse complement strand
TATGTTCCCCTCTCTGCCCATTTTCTGGAGAGGTTTTTTTTTTTTTTTTTAATCATAAATGGGTGTTGAATTTTTTTAAAGCATTCCCTGCATCTATTGAGATGATCATATAGCTTTTATCCTTCAATTTGTTAATATGGTGTATTACAGTGATTAATTTGCATGTATTAAAGAATCCTGGATCCCTGTGATGAAGCCTACTTGATAATGGTGTATGTTATCTTAATATCTTATTGGATCCTACTTGCTAGTATTTGTTAAGAATTTTTGCATCCATGTTCATCAGTGATATTGGCCTGTGTGTGTGTGTGTGTGTGTGTGTGTGTGTGTGT
>NW_011481802.1:15005-16986 GCF_000754665.1 Bison bison bison | reverse complement strand
GCAAGGAGATCAACCAGTCCATCCTAAGGGAATCAGTCCTGAATATTCATCGGAAGGACTGATGGCTGAAGCTGAAACTCCAATACTCTGGCCACCTGATGCAAAGAACTGACTCATTGGAAAAGACCCTGATGCTGGGAAAGATTGAAGACAGGAGGAGAAGGGGCCAACAGAGGATGAGATGGTTGGATGGCATCACCAACTTGATGGATGTGAGTTTGAGTAAACTTCAGGAGTTGGTGATGGACAGGGAGGCCTGGCATGCTGCAGTCCCTGGGGTCGCAAAGAGTCAGGCAGGACCGAGAGACTGAACTGAACTGAACTGAACTGAGTGATGGTTAGAACGTGATCCCCCTTGACTTTGGTCTTGGCCATATGACTCAGCAGACATCACAAGAGCAGAGGCTTGGAATGTGCTTTGTGCTTGGGCTTGTCCTCTAGCCTTTCTGCCGTTACCATGAGAAGAACATGTCCCAGGGAACTTGCTGCTCCAAGGAAGGTGAGAGAAATATGGTGCATACCTGGACCCAACCTGCAGCTTTGTGCCGAGCCCACAAAAGCCTAACCTAGGCTTTTGATCGACGTGTGAATATAAACAAAATGATTGATGTTTCAAGCTTTTTAGCTTAGGGGTGGCTTGCTATGCAACATTATTGCATGTGATATACTGATTCTGACCATATAAATATTTGGTTGAGGACTCTATGTTTTCACACAAAATTTAAATGAACATATGGTTTTGATTTAAATTCAAAAGCCTAGGGATTCCTCTTAAACCTCTACTCTCTTTACTGCTTATTCTATTTTCAGGCCTCTTCTCCTAGAAGGTAATTCTTACTAAGGAATGGGATCTTCTTCTTTTTTATTTCCAGCTCTGCTAGGTCCGCCAAATCCTGCTAGTTTTATTTGAGACTTCAGGACCTGGTGGGGACTTGTATGAGGTATCAGACTTCCTACTTCCCTCAGCTAAATTTGTTATTCTTGGTCTCCTTTCCAAATACAGCATCAGCGTCTATAGGTCTCCTGATATGGATTCTGCTGACAGGAAGCCGCAGGTCACATGGTTGTGTGCTGGTGCATTCCTCATGACTGTTTTCTCCCACGTGGTGAACTTTAGAATAGAATCTAGACAGACTTGGGCTTGGCTACTATTTCCATCCTTGAATATTTGCAAGACTAGGGGTAAGCTACATACCATCTTTAAACCTCAGTTTCCTCAAATGTGAGGTGGGGTGATAATCTCTGGCCAGCGTCCCCCATAGCAGTGTAGTGAACCTCAGGAGCTTAGTAAAGGTTAAAGGAATCTTATGGTTCTTGTTATTTCCCCTGAGTATGTTCAGCAAGCTAGTAACTAGTAGCAGTCACCACCCTATGGAGATGGAGTCATCAGGGAGCTGTGGCAAGGAAACTCCATTTCAGTCTCTCTGACTTTTGACACAGCCTAGACACAGCAATCTCTCACTCTTTCCTTTGCACCGTTCTTCCACCACCTGGGTTGGAGGAGCCTAACCACACACGCCATCTGCTTAGGACTCAGAGGATCCTATTTTCTTGACAGAAATGCAGGTGTCAAAGCAAGTCAGCTTTGAGGAGCTGAAGCAGTGACAGGCTGGCCTTGGCTTGACATTGCTTTTGACTTCTTAGAGTTTTCCACACTAGTTGCTTAAAGGCAGAGCAAGTGGCTTAGAGACTAAAAAAATAACGTCTAGACCAGCTGCTTTCTACTGAATTCATGGACCCCATTGTTGTTTTGCAAAGTAAGGCAACTCTTCTCCCTCATTCTTGGTGGTATTTTAGAACCACACAACCTGAGGAGTCTGGGAAAAAAGTATGATTATTATGATATTTAGCCTTTGGTTCCTAAGCTTATCAAAAGCTTCCCTGGTGGCTCAGACTGTAAAGCGTCTGTCTACAATGCGGGAGACCTGGGTTTGATCCCCGGGTCGGGAAGATTCTCTGCAGAAAGAAATGGCAACCCACT
>NW_011481802.1:9908-12472 GCF_000754665.1 Bison bison bison | reverse complement strand
TAGCCATCTGTATGTCTTCTTTCGAGAAGTGTCTGTTTAGATCTTCTGCCCACTTTTTGATTGGGTTGTTTGTTTTTCTGGTATTGACCTGCATGAGTTGCTTGTATACTTTGGAGATTAATCATTTGTCAGTTGTTTCACTGGCTATTATTTTATCACATTCTGAGGGTTGTCTTTCAATATATATTGACTGAAAAAGTAATCTGTTTCTCAAAGTACAAGTATCATTGGAGCCCAAATATCTTGTTTGCTCTTACAAGACATCATCAGAGTTTTGAGAATTTAGTTATAAGATGTTAGACCTAGAGGAGATCTTGGGATTGGTTAGTCCAAGCCCCTCATTGTGAATATGGTGACGCTGAGGTTCAGAGAAGGGGAGTGACATGAATATGTATTATCTCCCACTGCTCCCAGTTGCACCTCCTTATAAAGCAATGACCTTGGTCAAAGTTATGTTTCTTGGTCTTGCTTTATCTGTTTGAAAAGGATAAACAAAATAAGGATCACTCTCCTTCTATTTACCAAGGCTGAGACTTATAAGGAAAAAAAGTGAGATTTTAGGTATTTACAATTAGGAAAGCATATATTTCCTCCAGCATCCCCTTTTCCTTACTCCACGTACTATCATATTTCCCAGGCCAGGCTTGCAATTCAAGGGGTGTCCTCCAGCCCTGCATGTCTCTTCACCCTCTTCATCATCCTTACTGTCAAAATTTCCTTGTCCTGTGTCCCATTGCCTTTGGGACCTTTTGTCTTTTAAACTTGCCTGATAAAGTGAACTATAGGTTAACATGTTAATGATCTGATAATGTATTATTTTTCCCACATATTATTTGCAGGATGAGTCCCTCAAAGAAATGATGGATAGTGGAATTTTTTACATGAAGGTGTTAGGTTATAGAAGAGAATGATTTGAGTAGGTGGCCTTTCTTCTTATACCATCTGGGTGGCCACTTGGAAAATATCTATGCTTTGGAGCCTCCTTAATGTAATATAGGGGATTTCCTTCAGGTGAAAATGAGGTGTGACTTTCCCTTGTTTGACTTTTATCAGTGGGTGGGCAAAAGTAGAAGCTGCCTCAGCTTTTGATGATGGAGCCTGGACTGCTTGGGTTCTAGGCTTGGAGGTTGGTAGTTGAGACCTTTTATAGAGTTTTTAATGGGATAAGGATTGAGATGTGTTTGAATCTGGATAAACCCAACAACAAGAATCCTGTTATTAATCCAATCAAGGCTAGGGCATTTCCTGTCATTCTTTTGAAGGTAGTAGGTTTCCATAGGTCACAAGAAAGCTGATGTTTATCTTCATCATCTTCTCCATGCTTATCAGGAGAGACCTTAGTGTACTGTACTGGCTGAACCTAAAGGCTGGGCCAGCCCTGGTAATTGGCATGGGGACTGATTCTTCCCTATCAGTATGCCCAGTGAGGCACTGAGAAAGGGACTCTTATAGCATTGCTGTTAGTGCTCCGTCTCTTCCTATTATTAGTCTCACTATACTAGAGGAAGGGTTTGTGGGTATTGTCTAGGCCACCACTGCTGGGGCTAACTTGCCAAAGGTTGCAGAGTGAACTCATAGCTTGGTGAGGGCTATAGCTCAGGGCTCCTGCTGCTCTACTCTGTGCTCTTTCTTGTGTAGTACAATGTCTCTATTGTGCACATTAAGATAGCACAGGTTTCCAGATGACCCCTGTCTTTATTTATGTAGGTATACATGTACACATCTTCCCAGGTGGCACAGTGCTAAAGAATCTGCCTGCCAATGCAAAAGGCACAAGAGACGCCAGTTCGATCCCTGGCTTGGTAAGATCCCCTGGAGGAGGAAATGGCAACCCACTTGAGTACTCTTGTGTCTGGGCAATCCCATGGACAGAGAATCCTGGCTGGCTACAGCCCATGGGATCACAAAGAGTCAGACACAACTGACTCTTTGTGATCAAAGAGTCAGACAATTAAGCAACTGAACACATGCAAACATACACGTACATGACACACATGACCCACATGACATGTGTATGTACGTGTGTGTACAGTGCTTAGAACAGGGGCTGGCAAATATCCTCATACATTTTAGCTACACTACGATCACTGATAATAATTTATATACACAGAGCTCAAATGAAAGCCTTGAGACTCAGTAGCACACTCTTCTTAGTTCATTGGTCAAAGCTTATGAAATTCTCTCAAATCCCTTAAGTCCTCAGAGCAGTCTCACAGAGTCAGCATTATTATTGCTATTATTGTTGCTGTTGTTATCCCAGCACACAGATGAAGTGATAGGCTTAGGAAAGTTGAATGGCTGGACCAAGACACACAGCAAATCAGTGACGAAGCTGAGCTGACTGAGGCCAGTCCTCAGGCTCCTACACCAGACCCTCCTTCCCAAGAGCTGCAGGAGAGATAGTGCAGTAGGTACACGTCCTCAACACAGAGCAGGTTGGCACTTGACCTGCAAGACAAGTTTCAGGGAAGAAAGGAGGCTGTTGTGTGTAAACAGAAGATTCCTGGAAGAAGATGCAGAGCGTGGGGGCACTAGAGTATTTTTGCTTAGCAACCACTTCTGTT
>NW_011481802.1:9012-9808 GCF_000754665.1 Bison bison bison | reverse complement strand
AATAATGTGGCCTGTCTCTTTGCTCCCAGCTCAAAGAGAATGCTAAAACAGCACAACACTCAAAGTTACACTACAGCCACATATAAAAGTTGATGACATGGAAATAACACTGTTTGCCAACACATACACTTTAGCAACCCCTACTGGAGAAACACAATGATAACAAATATAATGAACAAAGAAGGAAAAGACTGTTGAGCTAAGATGGGGAAAGGAGCCTTTCTTTGGTTCCTGCTGGGCTGTTTTGATGACTGCTAATGTTTGTAGTGCTCAGTTTTGTAGAAGAAAGTTGGAGTGGAAGAAGAGGCTAGTTACTCTGGTGTCTCAATTCTCAAAAGACTACAGATATCTTAGAAATGAAAGTCACACATCAGATACAATCACAGACATTAATTTCTAGGTTTTTCTGCAGACCATAAAAGTTGAAGAGGAAATTGAGCTCTGAATTCTACTCATTTTTAGGAAGTCAAGAGATGACTGAAAGAAATTCTAGTTTTTAGAAAGGACACAATGATGGATTGGTTGTATGAAATGCAGATTGGCAAACCTGACGTCAGTTTTGTTGAAGTAATATACCCAGAAGGTATGGGTACAGATCTGCTGCTGCTGCTAAGTCACTTCAGTCGTGTCCGACTCTGTGCAACCCCAGAGATGGCAGCCCACCAGGCTCCCCCGTCCCTGGGATTCTCCAGGCAGGAACACTGGAGTGGGTTGCCATTTCCTTCTCCAATGCATGAAAGTGAAAAGTGAAAGTGAAGTCACTCAGTCGTGTCCAACTCTTAGCGACTTCATGGAC
>NW_011481802.1:5603-7054 GCF_000754665.1 Bison bison bison | reverse complement strand
GTGTGTTGGAAGGAGGGTGGGGAAATGAGATGCAGGAAACAATAGAGGCCTTAGGCATTGGATAAGGTTGGTTAATTGAAGAACCCTCTCAGCCCTGAGATTTTTATATTGCTTGACGGTATGGCCAGAATGCAGCAGTAAGTATAGAATAAACACTAAGGCTCCTACAACTCATCAAATATAATCTTTTCTCTGGTCAGGCCCATCTGTTCTTCATGTCCTTTCCCATCTTCACACATTTTCTTGTGCTGCTCAATCTTTCTAAAAAGACCTCCGCTCACTACACTCTAACTCAGGGACACCTCAAGGCCTGCCTCTTCCTCCATCGTAGCTGTTCCCACTGCACTGATCTGAACCTCCTTTGAACTGCTCCAGTACTCCTCACTATTACACATTTCCTGATGTCATGTGTTGAATGTTTTTCTCTTTTCAAAATGTTAGTCTTATAACTAGATAACTTTATTGGAACTGTAAGTTTTTTGAGAACAGGAACAATGCCTTCTCCTTTTCTGTTCTTCCCATGCCTAACATACAGTTGAGGACATTATATGGGCTTGTTCACTGAAATGTATTGATTGACGATTGTTTTTATACATACTCGTCCCTTATTGCTGTGTCTGGAGTCTATGCCATGCAACTAATAATGGATTAGATGGCAATGATGGGAGCATTGTCATCCGAGGGTCTCTGTGGAAAAAAAGTAACACCACATGAAGAGAGCATTGTAACCCCTTCCTACTGGTGTAAGCTTTGCCCTGTGCTCATGCTGCCAAGCTGGTCTCCTGGCTTTTTGATTCTAGAGATGGGTAGGTTTCCTTCTTTAGGGCTTTTACTCATTCACTTATTACAGAATAATTTATTAATCACCAAAGAAAGAGTAAAGAGTAAGCTCCACCTCTCACCCAACTGAACCTGGGGCACCCTAATGCTGCTTTTTAAGCCCTTGAAAAACTACTGTTGCTTGGCATTTTCAAAGAGGTCCATGCTTCTGAATATCTGAGGAGACACAGATATGCACAAAGACTCACGACTATGTTTTACCAGGTTCAAATATTGACCATGACAAGAGAAATGTGGTGATTTTTCACTGGAGCATATTAGTGTTGTTTTGTCACTTAGTTCCCAAAGACACACAGCTATCGATCCTTCCACATATCAGAGGAAGCTCATAAATTATTGGGGAAATGTCAACAAAAATGAAGAAAATGACAGAAAACTCTTCCAGACCTGGAGAAAGACATTATTTTCAAATTCATGTCCCCCAGTATTAGGAAAAACCCCAGAGGCAACAGAAATTTGTGAGAGCAAATAAGCCACTGATCATATTGCTATTTATCACAGTGCTCAATTCTGCTTCAGCTTTCAGACCTTGTTGAATCAGGAGAATTTTTAAAAGTGAGCATTTTTGAGATTAAAGGGGTTTTGGAGTTAGAAAGTAAAGTTCTAAGAAT
>NW_011481802.1:4466-5478 GCF_000754665.1 Bison bison bison | reverse complement strand
GGCAGAAATCAGAGCAGAACACAACTCCTCTGTTGTCTTCCATGTATCGGGCAGAGCTCTGTATGAACAGTGCCTTGTCCCAAGCTTCATCAGTGACAGCTCTTCTCTACAGGTATATCAATATATTGAAAGAAACATCCGGAGTGGGAAGAAGGGTATCTCCTAATATTCTTACATTTATTTTTTAATATTTATTTTATTTGGCTGTTCCAGGTCTTACTTGCAGCATGCAGGATCCTCAGTCTTTGTTCTGGCAGGCATTATCTTTAGTTGTGGCATGTGGGATTCCATTCCCTGAGCAGGGATGAAACCCAGGCCCCCTGCATTGGGAGCACGGAGTTTTAGCCACTGGACCACCAGGGAAGTTCCTCCTCTGTTTATTTTTTCTCTTAACTCACTGCATGTAACCATCAAGCCATCTCCATGAGGGTAGGAAGTCAGCAGTTTATGACGGTCCTCTCCCACCTTGAGGAGGCTCCTTCCCCAACAGCAATTACTGGGACCACTGATGGGCAGCATAAATAGATGGCAGTGCACTCAGAAGGTTCTGGAAAGTTTTCAAAGACTATATTAATGAAATTAATATCAAGATCACGCCATGCTCAGGATGAAAATTTATTCCCTATTTTATTTCCCTTTTCAAATGGTGTCCAACTGCACAGTCTTAAGTTGCCTAAGGGAAGATATACAGTATGATCAAAGGACCATTAATAATAGTTGTGTGCTACAATAGTAATATGCAACAATAAGATGCCACTTATTTGAATATAATCTACTGTTATCACATTTCTGGAGGATGTTACTGTCCAAATATCAAACTTCCTTGTACTTTTCAGTTAAAGTCCAGAGAAATAAAAGTATACATTTCTTTATTTGTTGGTTATGCAGTGTGGCATGAGGGATCCTAGTTCCCTGACCACAGATTGAACCCATGCCCCCTGCAGTGGAAACTTGGAGTCTTAACCACTGGACTGCCAGGGAAGTCCCAGTATAAATTTCTTAAAATCCAAAA
>NW_011481802.1:3389-3532 GCF_000754665.1 Bison bison bison | reverse complement strand
AGGAGCAAGCAGGCTGTCCAGTACCCTACCCCCGTGTTACAGAGACTTTTATCCCCTTGGTCACAAGTTGTGCCATATCACTGCAGGATATGTTTCAGGATCAGATCCCTCTCACTGTTTGGCAGAAATCAGAGCAGAACACA
>NW_011481802.1:0-358 GCF_000754665.1 Bison bison bison | reverse complement strand
TTTCATTATTCTTTGGGACAAATATTTCAAGTATCTTGTTAAAGTGCATGTATGTTATCTAGTGGAGATAACACATTAAGTTATTATTGGCAGTTTGAGAGGTGATCCAACAGATCAAGCAGATCAAGCCTTGAGGAGAAACGGGATAAATGTTTTGAGAAGTGGCAAGGATATGATCTGGAAACCATATAGTTAGTACTATGCTGTGCTTAGTCATTCAGTCATGTCTAACTCTTTGCGACCCTATGGACTGTAGCCTGCCAGGCTCCTCTATCCATGGGGATTACCTCCAGGCAAGACTACTGGAGTAGGTTGCCACGCCCTCCTTCAGGGGATCTTCCCAACCCAGGGAATGAAC
>NW_011481801.1:14449-15193 GCF_000754665.1 Bison bison bison | reverse complement strand
AGCTCTCTTGTTTGCAAACCTCAGAAATTGACCCTAGAGAACTGAGGCTGAAGAAGAATCTGTGGGCAAGATATTAATTAGCTCACAGACTTGACAAAAAAGCAAGATGAGGTGATAAAAGTAGCTCATGACCACCAGCACATATAGGTTAGTGCAGCAAGAATCCCAAGCACTGCCACCTCTGATCGCTGCCACCGTCACTGGAAGTCACCACTAAACACTGGGTGCTGCCCCCCTCCTTTGTTTCCCACCAAACTCCATCCAGGAATATAGGAACATGGCTCAGATGTGGGGTAGCAAAAACACAAGTGTCTCCTAGCATTGGTCAGCATGTCTGTCAGAATGTTGCTTGTTCTTTTCAGTTTATGAACTTCTGCTAAACCTCAGAAGAGTAAAAGATATGGCAGAAGATGTATAATGGCAGAGAAAGCTGTTTTCAATCTCCCTTGGTATCCCCATCTCCTACCTAGCTCATGGCTAATGCTTTTCCATCAGTCTCCTCTCTCTTCCTCCCCTACCTCCTTTCTATTTCTTCCTAACAATATCGATAATTATTTATCAAGCCACAATGCAACTTGTCAGATGATTTACATTTATGACTTCATTTCATCTCCATGGAAACCCATGAAGCAGGTATGATTTCCATTTTCAGGTAAGGGAATTAAGGTTTTCAAAGTTAAGCAACTTGCCCAAAGTAACCGAGCTAATATGTGACAGAAGTGAAATCTGACCCCAAGTTTGGAT
>NW_011481801.1:8751-11263 GCF_000754665.1 Bison bison bison | reverse complement strand
AGCCACAAGAAGAGCACTTAATGATTCTTACTTGTTAAGGGAATAAAAATAAAAAGCAGAGAAAGTCGTAGAACTGGGGCGATCTCCAAAAGTCATAGTCCCCATTACCGTGTTTCTAATTCTAGCCACCGATACACCTGCAGACCCCAAAGAGTTTATCTTAACAATTTGAGCAAGATTCTTTTAAGTTAATCATACACCACAAACCCTTAAAACAGCCATTTCCAGTCGGCAAGCCATTTTTATAGCTCTCTGCTTGTCTGCTTTGCCTTGCAGTGACAGACTTATTTCGCTTTGTCCTTGTCCTAAACTCAGATATGGCAGTGGGAATGGACAAAGATGCAAAGAGAATTATCAAATATCAAAGAAAAAAAATACTAAAGTCTGTGTTTTCCCCAGCTGGAGTTTTCAATTCACCTGGTAAGTATTTTGAAGTTTGTGGTGTGTTTCAAGTGTAAAACCACCACAGCCACAACACTCTCTGGAAAAAAAAACAGAAACCTCATATGCGTGTTTGAGTGCTGCTTTTTGAATTTGGGTTTGGTTTTGGTTTTTGTAACGTGTAAGGGAGGATGTTGAATGGCCTAGTTCACACCTCATAAAGACTGGCTCTGTTCTTACCCTTGAAATGGACTTGACTGTTAATCTCCAAGCAAGTCATCCTACTGTTTTCCCAGCCCTAGAAACAGAACGCACTCGCATTCAGTCCCACAGATAAGGCACAAGGACTATTTAAAAAGTTAGCCAATCTGTCGCCTCCCAGGGGCTTTTTCCAAGGTAGAGAATGTTAATATTCTAAATAGTTCTAGCCCTCGAGCCCATGCGTGTTTTGAGCTGCTTCATCATCCATACAGAGCCTTTCCTTTAATCTTCCCCATGAGCGTGTGCACAGGTTCAAATGGTGATAATTACCATAAAACAATGGTGTTGTCCTTCTCCCAATAAAAATCGCTCTGTTAATCAGCCAACTCGCAGCCCCCTTGTCTGAGGACCCTTATGCCAAACTGGCAGGGTAGAACGTGGCTGCAGATAAATTAGCCCACGTGTGATTGCATGCGAAAACACATTGATTTAGGATTTTTTTTTTCTTCTCCCGTTCAACCTGACAACTTGTCTAAATAGGCTTCTGCCACGACCTGACAGCTCGTGGACAAGCTGTGTACAACAGGCCATTAAAACGAAATGCTCTGAATATGGAGAGTACAAAACACAGACAAAGGGATAAGATTGAAAGATAAAAGGATGAACAAAGGGAGTGGGGGAGGGCGTTATGGGGGAGTGGAACCTGAAGAGGTACCCTTGCATTGCACTTTCAGTCTTTGTCATAGGCTGGATTCTTTGAAGCAGACCCTGAGATGGGGTTTGGGGTGAAGCCTATTTATGAGGGCTCCACAGCTCTGGAGAGGGGGATGTGGAAGCAGGATGGGTCAGAGCGAGAAGCTGAAATGTGTTGCAGGCTGGGGACAAAATCTCTCTCAATCCCCGCTCTCCTGGGGAGCCCAGGAGCACTCCTGTGTTGGACTGAAACGGTTGGGACTTTATTCCCCTCTTTTCCCTCGGTCATTGTAAAGGCCATGTGTTCCTGGGCTGAGGTGGCCTTCCCACAGCTGAAGCAAACGCAGACCAAGCTGATAGCTGGAGTACAAAGTCCTTCCCTGGAGTGGGATCTGGGCCTGATACATCTCTGTATTTACCGCAGAGATGTTTACAATTGCCTACATGATCAGAGCCCAGCTCTCTGTATCCGTAAAGTCATTTCGGGGCCTTGATTGTGTTATAAATCTCCATTGATCATGGCATAATAACAACTCTTTTTATTAAGCACTAACTAGCCCCATGCTATGAGCAATACCTACTTTATCTCATTTAATTCTCATAACAACCCTAGGAGGTTAAGAATTCTTATAATCCTCATTCTGTAGATGAAGAAACCGAGGGTAAGAAAGATTGAATTGCCAAAAGTTGCATAACTGGTGAATGGCAAGCTTGGTATCTGAACTCAGGGCTGTCTGATTCCAAAGTCCCCCTGCTCACCTACTACACTGTACTGACTGGAAGAGACATCGGTGGGTAGGCCAATACAGCAACTCCTTCCCTGATCTTCATCAATGAGGATTTAACAGAAAACACTTTTATTAGGACTGTCAGAACTCATGAAAGAGACCGCTTCTTGGGCTTGGAGAAACAGCCATGTATTCTAGTGGATCCTTGCCCCTCTTTGACTGCCAGACCCAGTAAGTGTTCTATTTATCATACACTATGCTCCGAACATGACTTAGTGACTGAACAACAATAACAATGTTCCGTTTCTGGTTGGATTCTATGAAAGCAGACACTGAGGCTGAGACACAGATCAGAATGCAGGAAATTTACTAGGGCTTGCTCTTGGGATCAACACCTAGGGAAGGGAGGGGTGAGAAACAGAAGTAGGCAAAGAAGTTGGACTGTAATGCAGTTCCATTGAAGGCCATTGCAGTTCCATGCAGGGGGCACTCTAGAGCTAAAATGGCTC
>NW_011481801.1:4696-5766 GCF_000754665.1 Bison bison bison | reverse complement strand
ACAAAACAATCCCTTGAGTTATGTCTTGTATGCCTCTATTTTACTAATGTGGAAACTAAGGCTTACCTAGGTCAAAGGACCATCCAAAAATCTTCACCCAGACACCCACTTCCAATAAGCTGGAGTAGTTTTTTGCAGACTAGCCCTTTCATGAGAGTGACTAGAAGAATGGGTCAAAAATACAAAGAACATGGCTGAAGGCCTCAGAGAGTTTCCAAAGCAGCAAGGACTTGAAAGGCCAGTGTCCTAGTCCTCACAGGCTGCTGTAATAAAAATAGTAGCAGGTGGTTTGAATCTGTGTGTGCTTAGTCACTCAGTTGTGTCCGACTCTTTGCGACCCCATGGACTGTAGCCCACCAAGCTCCTCTGTCTACAAACATTTGTCTCTCATAATTCTGAAGGCTGTCAAGTCCAAGATCAAGGCGTTGGCAGATTCAGTGTCCGCTGAGGGCTTACTTCTTAGTTCATATATGGCCATCTTCTTGCTGCATCCCCACATGGTGGAAGGGACAAGTGAGCTCTGTGGGGTCTCTTTTATGTAAACACTAAGCCCATACATAAAGGCTCCACCCTCAGGACACAGTCATCTCTCAAAGACCCCACCTCCTTATACCTTCACATTAAGGATCAGGATTTGCATACATGAGTTGGGGGCGGGGCACAAACATTCAGCAACCAGGATCCCAGAGAGAAGGGAAGTGCCTTGAGGGGAATATGAATCTGGCCTCTGTCCCCAGTTTCCCCATTGATGTATCTGCTGATTCATAAGAAACTTGGGGTCAAGAGTTGAAGAAGCCAAGTATGACATGGCAACTAACAGACTGGGAACCTAAATGGAGCTTTTGAAAGTCTCATAACATGGGAAGAAAAAAAAAACTTGTTGGAGTTCAAGGCTACCCAGGAGGCCAGAATTTGTGGGGCCAAGATTTCAGAGAAAAGGGAAACATCTTGAAGTGAGCCCAAGAATCCTGGCTTAAAGGTAAGAAACATTACAGGAGATAAAGAAGAACATTTGATAAAAAGGGTCAGTCTACTAGGAAGATAAAAGAAGCTTATATGTGTATAATAAT
>NW_011481801.1:0-636 GCF_000754665.1 Bison bison bison | reverse complement strand
CTTATTATTCATGTGGGCAAAGACTACGAGAACTTCTGGGTGCCCATGGACATCTTGTCCCTGGCAAAGAATGTCTAGGAAGATAACCTCCCTTACTCCTCAAAGACTTTGTTTAGAATCACTGAACTTGTGACTTTTCTGACTTGACTACAAATAAAAGTCTGGTTAGAAATGATAGACTGTCTTGTGCCCCACTCATATCCTCTTTTTGGCAGGTGCACCCAGCCCCAGGTAAGAGCTTATAGATGTCCCCTTCTCTGGAGGATTGGCCTCAGCCAATAGGAGCAGAGTCCCCAGTCTAAGAGTGCTCCACCCCCTGCAGCCCACAGTCAATGACAGATCACAACAAGGGGGTGTGAAAAGCCATCTCCCTTGCTTCAGGGTGGGGCAACTGGTGCCGTTTACATTCCAAGAGCCACCATGCTGCTGCTGCTGCTGCTTAGTCAGCTTCAGTCGTGTCCGACTCTTTGCAACCCTATGGACCGTAGCCCACCAGTCTCCTCTGTCCATGGGATTCTCCAGGCAAGAACACTGGAGTGGGTTGCCATGCCCTCCTCCAGGGGATCTTCCCAACCCAGGGACTGAACCCGTGTCTCCTGCATTGCAGGCAGATTCTTTACCGTCTGAGCCACCAGC
>NW_011481800.1:13829-14713 GCF_000754665.1 Bison bison bison | reverse complement strand
GGCAATGGCACCCCACTCCAGTACTCTTGCCTGGAAAATCCCATGGACGGAGGAACCTGGTGGGCTGCAATCCATGGGGTCAAGAAGAGTCGGACACGGCTGAGCGACTTCACTTTCACTTTTTACTTTCATGCATTGGAGAAGGAAATGGCAACCCACTCCAGTGTTCTTGCCTGGAGAATCCCAGGGACGGGGAAGCCTTGTGGGCTGCCATCTATGGGGTCGCACAGAGTCGGACATGACTGAAGCAACTTAGCAGCAGCAGCAGCTTCACATTGAGCCACCCTTCTCAGAGACCCACTCACCCCTATCTGTACTTCTTAATGGTCCAAAGGCACTGGAGACCTGGCTTAAATGGCCTTAGAGAAAATTACCTTCTCAATTATATCTAGAAAAGTATTTTAGCAGCTGTGTTTTCACTGAAATAGCTATAATATCGAAAGATTTGCAAGCTACTTCACGTTTATTATGCCCCATTGATATTTAATAATTTCACTCTCAAGCACTGCAGCCCAATTTAGCCCTTGCACACTGGCAACAATAAGATGGTTTCCCTCTCCTACAGGGAGCTCAGTCGATATTTAGTAGGAACATGATTAGCCCAAAGGATGACAGAAAGGGCCAAGAATTCATCTCCCCAAGAAGAACTGATTTAGCTGCTTCCATCAGTTTAGAGAAAATAAAGACCTCAGAAGATATCCTCTTCAAAATGATTTAAAGTCATGGGACTTCGCTGGAAGTCCAGTGGTTAAGACTTTGCCTTTCAATGCAGGGCATACAGGTTCGATCCCTGGTCCAAAGCTGAGATCCCACATGCCTCGGGGCCAAAAAAAAAAAAACATAAATGATAATGTAACAAATTCAATAAAGACTTTAAAAATGGT
>NW_011481800.1:9583-10864 GCF_000754665.1 Bison bison bison | reverse complement strand
GTAAGTGGGGTGTTCATGTTTCATAGGTACAAAATTTCAGTTTGGGGAAGATGAAAAAGATCTGGAGATCGATCATGATAACGGCTGCATGACAATGTTAACATACTTAATGTCGCAGAACTGTACATTTAAAATGATTAAAATGACAAATTTTGTGTTATATACAATTTACCACAATAAAAGTAATAATGATAATTAAATACCAAAATACAAATAGGAGCTGCTTTTAACTATTTCCAAAGAAGAGTTTCTTTCCCTCTGCTTCCTTCTTGAGGCCCACAGTATGATTCCTACAAGGGCCCTATCCTGGCTTGGTGCTCCCACTATAGTGGGTTGAATGGTGACCCCCCCCCCAAAAAACGGATATGTCTACATCCTCATTCCCAGAACCTGAAGATGTAATTAAGTTAAGCATCTTGACTCATGACCCCTTTTCTCATTGCAAACCCCACTATTTTTTAAAAAGTTTCTCTCTTTGAAAAGCAGTCATTAGGATAATAAGTAGTAGACCCAAGAACTTTGACCAACTCTCTAATCACAGGGAATAAAATCATGAGTGTATTTTAAATGCCTATTCTTATTCATTAACTCAAGTTTCAGAAAACAAATGGGAAAAAACTGTAAACAATAAAAAAAAATTCTCAACCAATTTTACAAATTTTACCACTTCTAAAGGTGGACATTTATAACAGAAATAACTGTATCCATATCCTTAACTTTATCCTAAGTACATCATGCAATCAATTCATTGCTTCCAATTTTCCAGGGGTTACTTCCAAGACATTAGAGAACTCAACTTCCAAAAAACCCTGCTGGCATTTAAAGACCAACAGAATTACTAAATCTTTCTACTGGAAAATCCAGGCCACCGTTCCCCAAATTGGCTTAAAATGAACATATATCAATTATCTGACGACCATCTGGTTGCCAGCAAGAGTCTTTTGGAAACCAGGCTTAAAACAAAAATGCAGAAACCAGCGCATAGTTCAGAAAATCAACCAAGATTCAATACTCAAATCGTATCTCCCGCCACTTTTCCTTACCAGATTTTGATCTCTAATTCTGGAAGCTTTCTTTTACTTAGTTGCTATTGCCTTGATTTGTGCTCATGGTAAAATTATTCTTTGTAAAGATGATGATGTGAAGAGTAGGTTTCATTTCTATTCTTGTATATCTACAAAACGTGGTACACAATTAAGCTAAACTTAAAATAACTGTTTAGCTGCTGGCTTTTTGTTATTCAAAGAATGTTACCACCACACAAAGAGGAAATCTCAAATC
>NW_011481800.1:4680-5709 GCF_000754665.1 Bison bison bison | reverse complement strand
ATGGGGTCGCAAAGAGTTGGACACGACTGAGCGACTGAACTGAACTGAACTGAACTGATCCAACATGACTGACGTCTTTACAAAAAGGAGAAATTTGGAAATGGCAGTGTGCACACAGAGAGAACGTCACGCAGAGATGAAGGCAAAGATCAAGGTGATATATCTACAAGTCAAGGCCAGCAAAGCCCCAGAAGCTCTGAGATAGGGCCTGGAACGGGTTCACCCTCAGAACCTCGGAAGGAATCAACTCTGCTTACATCATCATCTTGGATTTCCAGGCTCCAGAACTGTGAGGCAATAAATTTTTGTTGTGTAAGTACCTCTAGTTGGTGGTACTTGGTGATGGTAGCCCTAGCAAACTAGATGTTAGGTCCAGGAAATACACATACCACACCAAAAGTCACTTTCCATCAACTTTAGCAGCAAAATCCTTGTCCTAAATAAAATTGTACCTGGAACCCCAGTATGTTAGAAGATTAAAAGGATGAAAAGGATTCCTCAGAAGAAAATGTTTCATTGCTTGTTAAATACATAAAGTACTTATGTATTTACTTTATGTACGTACTCCTCTGATCCCAGGAGTTCTTTGCAACCCTGTTTGAAAAGGACTTAAAAGTAAAGAATAAAAAATAAAGGAAGGAAGGAAAAAAACCCTGATAGCAGGATGAGGCCAGAAAACCTGGGTGGGGGAAAGGGCGGTAGTTTCTACCATTATATTATTAAAGCACCAGCACCAGTTATGAGTATCTGCTCTAAGCCAGGATTATGTCTGTCCCTCATATAGACTCTGACAGGCAGGTGCTCTGGTCCTCTCTTTAGTGATGGGGGATGCAAAACTGGAGAAGCTGACTTGATAAAAGCACCTATTTTCATGTGCTAGGGCTGTTGTAACAAATAGCACAGACTGAGATGCTTAAATAACAGAAATTTATTTCCCACAGTTCACTTCTAGAAGTCCAAAATCAAGGTCTTTGCAGGTCTGGTTTCATCAGAGGCCTCTCTCCTTAGCTTCCAGACAGCCACCTTCTC
>NW_011481800.1:0-606 GCF_000754665.1 Bison bison bison | reverse complement strand
AATTGAGTCACTTTGCTGTACAGCAGAGACTGGCACAACACTGTAAATCAACTGTACTTCAATTTAAAAAAATTTTAAAGGCAGCACCATCAAATAGCTGCATAAGGCATGGCTTGGCATATGGAAAATGCACTGCTGATGGAGGCAGAATATCTGAGTTGAATCCTGGATCAGCTCCTTTTCTGGCTGTAAAACCTCAGGCAGGTGACCACAGCAGCCTGCTGATCTTGCATCCTTCTTCCTAAAATGGAAATACCACCAACCACGCCCCAGAGCGCACAAGAAGTTTCAACACAATACTGGAGGAGAAAGGCTTCTGTAAATGATGAAGCACCGCGCACACACAGGAACAGTGTTATTACCCTGAGCTACTCATTGTCTACATTTATCGGTGAATGCACAGAGGATTGCAATGGGTCTTCGCCCAGCACACTCTTCCTGCCCTGAGTCACATGTCATACTGGTGATTTGAACCATCAAGAATGTTGTTTTTATACTACATGTTCCTTGGCCTAAAGTGCGAAGGTGCAGAACTTGATGGTCAAGCAACAAGATCTGGAGTCAGACTTCTAGGAAGAAACCCAGCACTACTGCCAACTGGCTGGT
>NW_011481799.1:4529-5972 GCF_000754665.1 Bison bison bison | reverse complement strand
ACAAGGGGATCCCCATAAGGCTAACCACTGATCTTTCAACAGAAATCCTGATGGGGAAAAGGAAGAAGCGAGCTGTATTTAAAGTGATGAAAGGAAAATCGTAGAACCAAGATTACTCTGTCCAGCAAGGATGTAATTCAGATTCTAAGGAGAAATCTAAAGCTTTACAGACAAGCAAAATTTAACAGAGTTCAACACTACCAAATCCGCACGTCTCATCAACAAATACCTAAGGAATCTCTCGAGACAGGAAACACAAAAAGAAAAAGCTATATAAAAACAAATCCCAACAATAAAGTAAATTGTAGCAGGATCATATTTATCAATAATTACCATAGATACAAATGGGCTAAATGCTCCAAGGAAAGACACAGACTGGTCAAATGGATATCCCCTATGTAGGCTGTCTATAAGAGACCCACCTTAGACCTAAGGATGCATACAGACTGAACATGAAGGGTTGGAAAAAGATATTCCATGCAAATAGAATCAAAGGATGTGGGTTAGCAATACTCACATCAGATAAAATAAACTTTAAAATAAAGGTAGTCACAAGAGACAAGAAAGGACACTACATAATAATCAAGGGATCAATCCAAAAAGAAGGTATAGCAATTATAAATGTTTATGAACCTCAATACATAAGACAAATCCTAACAACTGTTAAAGGAGAAATTGACAGAAACTCAGTAATAGTAGGGAACTTTAATAACTCACTCACACCAATGGACAGATCATCCAGACAGAAAATTAATAGGGAAACACGAGATTTAAATCTTACATTGGACCAGTGGGAATTAATTGGTATCTACAGGGCATTTCATCCCTCCAAAAAATAGGTTTAACATTTTCTCAAGTGCATATGGAACACTCTCCAAGACAGATTATATCTTGGGCCATAAATTAGGCTTTTGTTATTTTTTTAATTGATATAATTTCATGCATTTTTTTTCTGACCACAATGCTATAAGATTAGATGTCAACTGAAAGGGGAAAAAACTATAAAAAAACACAAACACATGGGGGATAAGAAGTACAGTTCTAAATAAATAACAGATCACTGAAGAAACCAAAAAAGAAATCAAACTATGACTAGGAAACAAATGACAATGAAAACACGACATAAAAAAACCTATGAGACACAGTAAAAGCAGTGCTAAGAAGGAAGTTTATAGTAACACAATAAAAACATCAAATAAAGAGAAAGACAAGAAACAAGAGAGACATCAAATAAAGAATCTAACGTTACACCTAAAGCAACTAGAAAAATAACAAAATCCCCCAAAATTAGCAGAATGAAAGCAATCATAAAGATCAGAAGAGAAATAAATGAAAAAGAAATGGAGACAATACCAAAGATAAATGAAACTAAAAGCTGATTCCTTGAAAAGAAAAAAAGTGATAAATTGTTAGCTAGAGTCATCAAGAAACAAAGGGAAAATA
>NW_011481799.1:0-509 GCF_000754665.1 Bison bison bison | reverse complement strand
AGGTGGCCAAAGTATTGGAGTTTCAGCTTAAGCACCAGTCCTTCCAATGAACACCCAGGACTGATTTCCTCTAGGATTGACTGGTTGGATATCCTTGCAGTTCAAGGGACTCTCAAGAGTCTTCTTCAATACCACAGTTCAAAAGCATCAATTTTCTGCGGTCAGCTTTCTTCACAGTCCAACTCTCATATCCATACATGACCACTGGAAAAACCATACCCTTGTATAGATGGACCTTTGTTGGCAAAGTAATATCTCTGCTTTTCAATATGCTATCTAGGTTGGTCATAACTTTCCTTCCAAGGAGTAAGCGTCTTTTAATTTCATGGCTGGAATCACCATCTGCAGTAATTTTGGAGCCCCAAGAAATAAAGTCTGACACTGTTTCCACTGTTTCCCTATCTATCTGCCATGACTTGATGGGACCAGATGCCATGATATTAGTTTTCTGAATGTTGAGCTTTAAGCCAACTTTTTCAATCTCCTCTTTCACTTTCATCAAGAGGCTT
>NW_011481798.1:14729-15777 GCF_000754665.1 Bison bison bison | reverse complement strand
GAGTTTGAAAACTTCAGCTGGAAAGAAAGCACTTTTATCCCACCAGAGATGTTCAGCTGGGCCTGGGCCTAATTTGAGGATGCTTCATCTATGGACACATGGTCCCAGTGTTTGCCTGTCATAAAGGAACAGGTTTGCAGGAAGTCAGGGTTTCCACATTGATTCTCACTTCTGCTTATGGCTTTGAGGTTTGGTGCATTTTTTGGAAAAAAATAATTAAACAGTGAATTCTGTTAGAAAATTATTCATTTCTTTTTTTCACCTGTATTTCATGTCTATGCAACTGTCCATTTCTCCTTTCAGAATAAACACCCTCAATCCATGGGTCACAAAGAGTTGGACATGACTGATTGACTGAACAATAACAATCAAACACACATACACTTTCTAAAATCAAAAAGGAATTTTGGAAATTAAAATGATCTTTTTTCATTCTTAACACTTTTTTTTTTTGGCTACCATTTACAGAGAGAATTGATCCATCCTAAGTAAGCTCTTGCATAGACCACAATCAGGTGAGGCTTTATGAGCTAGAGTATTTCTTAATCCAGGTAGTTCATCAATGTATTCTTGAGTGAAAATCCCCAAAGGATACCAGATAAGGGGCTTTCCAGGTGGCCCTAGTGACAAAGAGCCCAACTGCCAATGCAGGAGATGCAGTTTTGATCCCTGGGTCGGGAAGATCCCCTGGAGAAGGGAATGGCATCCCACTCCGGTATCCTTGCCTGGAAAATCCCATGGACAGAAGAGCCTGGTTGGCTACAGTCCATGTGGTCACAAAGAGTTGAATGTAACTGAAGTGACTTAGCACACACACATACCAGGTAAATCATTGATATTTTTTGCATGTCTTCCTTCTCTCCACTTGGTTTTGCTTTACTGTGTTCATATCTCTCTTTTTCTTTATATGTAAGTCTCCAAAGTAACAAGTCCTGTTTTATTATCTTACACTCTCAGCACCTAGAACAGTTCCTGGCATAGAGCAGGTAGTCAAACATTTGTTTCTATGAATAGGTACTAGTGTGGAAGAGTCAACATATAGGTAAAT
>NW_011481798.1:9791-14338 GCF_000754665.1 Bison bison bison | reverse complement strand
TAAGTTGCTTTATCCCAAAGTGTTCCCAAGCACAAGCACCCACTCACCCATTCCCAACATAACAGGTCAAAGCAGGTCATAATACGTCATGGTCTTTAGCCTTCACTCACCACCTCTTTTCCATCTTACCTGAACTGTATGTTCTGACGTTTTTCTCTCTGTCCTGAGGCAATTTAGCAATAAAATGTTTTCACTTTTAATCTTTTAATCAGCATTTGAATCTTTCACTAAGTGGAAATCTATTTTAGTTTAGTGACATCAACCTAAAAACAGAGCAAGTGTTTGTAGCAAGCTGTTTAAATAAGTCTTACTTAATTCTACAGAATAGCTGTGAGGGTTTTACTTCCTTGGCCCCAGCAACAGTACTTTTACAATAATGGAAAAGAAAGTATAGAATACAGGCAGTTGCCCGCCTTTCTCTCTTATACTTTTATACTGAAAGTGATCCTTTACACTGACTCCCTAATATGCATCTATTCCGACCCTTTCTTCAACTATAGATGTCTCTCTCTCTCTCCTGGAAACCTACCTTGCAGATGGCTCCTCTGCCCTTCTCAGGTGGACTGTGGCAGAGATACCTGGGAGCCCCTGTTCATGTCTACATGATTACAGGCCAGGTAAACAAAGGGCAGAGGAAGGGGTGAGTGAGGTCACACAGGATGCCTCCTGAACCCGTTGGCAGGAGTCATCCTTGCAGAGACGTGGGGGACTAGCCAGACTCGATGGCATTGTTGCCACCAAAATCTTGGTTTTCTCTGCCCACTGGAGCCAAATAAAATTGGCAGAGACAGAGTTTTGGGCAACCAGAAAGGTGGCTTTAATCATTAAGCCGGCAGAAGGGAGAACACAATAGGTTCCTGCCTCAAGGAGCCTGTCTCCCCTCCATCGGGAATCCAGGGGATCAAACAGGCGGGGCTCACAGTCAGGGCTTGGAGATACGGGATAAAAGGTGTAGGGGTCCTGAATTCTCTCTTTTTGCACTGTTTGGAAACAGTCACTAGGCCAGGGTCAGGTAGCTAGGTATTTGGATCTGGCAGTTGGTCCTGGTGCTTGGGTCCATTGTCCTTTGGGGATTTTCTGGTGACTTTCTTCCTGTAATACAAAAGGGGGAAAGCAAACCACTATGGGGGTGGCTTCCAAAGAGAGTGCACCATAAAGTTAAGCATCAACATGAGGTTAAAATAGAGCAAAGAGAGGTACCAAACTACAAGGGGAGGTTTATGATGCCATAAAGTTAAGTATCAGGATGTGACTAGAATAAGTTAAGGAATAATAGATGCAGAGTGTGGCTCCTGCAGAATTAGAGGGCAACTGGTACAGATGTAGTTTGCATAATAGGTTGCTGCTGCTAAGTCACTTCAGTCTTGTCCGACTCTGTGTGACCCCATAGACGACAGCCCACCAGGCTCCTCCGTCCCTGGGATTCTCCAGACAAGAAAACTGGAGTGAGTTGCCATTTCCTTCTCCAATGCAGGAAAGTGAAAAGTGAAAGTGAAGTCGCTCAGTCAAGCCCGACACTAGCGACCCCATGGACTGCAGCCCACCAAGCTCCTTGGGATATTCCAGGCAAGAGTACTGGAGTGGGGTGCCATTGCCTTCTCCAGCATAATAGGTTAGTCTTCTGGAAAGAAGAAACTTAGTTATCAATGCAGACTGTTGATTGCTAGCCAAGTAGGGCTCAAAATCCTCCAAGCTAGGCTTCAACAGTACATGAACTGAGAGCTTCCATATGTACAAGCTAGATTTAGAAAAGGCAGAGGAACCAGAGATCAAATTGCTAGCATCTGTTGGACCATAGAAAAAGCAAGACATTTCCAGAAAACATCTACTTCTGCTTCATCGACTAAGCTAAAGCCTTTGACTGTGTGGATCACAATAAACTGGAATATTCTGAAGGAGATGGACCACCTGACCTGCCTCCTGTTAAACCTGTATGCAGCTCAAGAAGCAACAGTTAGAACCAGACATGGAAAAACAGATTGGTTCCAACGGGGAAAGTAGTAAGTCAAGGCTGTATTATTGTCACCTGCTTATTTAACTTCTGTGCAGAGTTCATCATGTGAAATGCCAGGCTGGATGAAACACAAGCTGGATCAGGATTGCTGGGAGAAATATCAATAAGCTCACATTGCAGATGATATCACCCTTATGGCAGAAAGTGAAGAGGAACTAAAGAGCCTCTTGATGAAGCTGAAAGTGGAGAGAGGAAAAAGCTGACTTAAAACTTGACATTCAAAAAATGAGATCATGGCAACTGATACCATCATTTCATGGCAAATAGATGGGGAAACAGTGGAAGCAATAGATGACTTTATTTTTTAGGCTCCAAAATCACTGCAGATAGTGATTGCAGCCATGAAATTAAAAGACGCTAGCTCCTTGTAAGAAAAGCTATGACCAACCTAGACAGCTTATTAAAAAGCAGAGACATTAGTTTGCCAACAAAGGTCCATCTAGTCAAAGCTATGGTTTTTCCAGTAGTCATGTGTGGATGTGAGAGCTGGACTATAAAGAAAACTGAGCACTGAAGGATTGATGCCTTTGAACTGTGGTGTTGGAGAAGACTGTTGGGAGTCCCTTGAACTGCAAGGAGATCCAATTAGTCCATCCTAAAGGAGATCAGTCCTGAATATTCATTGGAAGGACTGATGCTGAGGCTGAAACTCCAATACTTTGGCCACCTGATGGGAAGAAGCAACTCATTTGAAAAGACCCTGATGCAGGAAAGATTGAAGGTGGGAGGAGAAGGGGATGTCAGAGGATGAGATGGTTGGATGGCATCACGGACTTGATGGACATGAGTTTGAGTAACCTCCGGGAGTTGTTGATGGACAGGGAGGCCTGGCATGCTACGGTCTTCGGGGTTGCAAAGAGTCAGATATGACTGGGCACCTGAACTGAACTGTAGCATATGGGATCTTAGTTCCCTGACCAGGGATGAACCCATGCCCCTTGCATTGGCAGCTGGAGTTTTAACCACTGGACCACCAGGGAAGTCCCTGCTTTTAGTTTCTGTAGCTGCACTAGATGGGGGCAAGAGGAAGAGACGGTTTGTGTCTCACCCCTGAGTAAGCATGAGAAATGAGGCCCAGGACCCAGGTGGAAAGGCTGTCCTTGGACCAGAGCATGAGACCATTTGGTTCATGAGTCACATGGGAAAGCCATCATTTTCCCGGTGCTGAAATGACACGAGCATTCCTCCCATGCAGGAGTCCAACATGACACCCAGAAATGTTATGGCAATAAAACATCAACAGATACAAGAATGCAACTTAAAATTAAGTAGAAATTAAAAACTGAAATCCCAACAAAGAATATGATCAAAATTTCATATAAACAGTACCACCAAACCACACTTAATGGCAGATAAACGCTCCATGATAATAAAACAAACTAAAAATAAAGGATAAAAGGGATACAAGATATATGAGGTGTAAGACTGAGTCCCAAATACAACCTTCGAGATGAAGAAGAGTTGGCAGATGCACCATGGGCATTTCTGCGAAAAAAGAAATATGAAGTTGAGTAAAATGTTATTATTTTTTTCCTCCATTAAACACACGGAGGTTTGGCTCTTCTGAGCTGCTAATTTTAGGCTCAAGGCATGATTTTAAGCTACTGCTGTATTGATTTCCTGTGGCAGCTGTAGCAAATTGCCACAAGCTATGTGGCTTAAAGGAACACATACTTGTTATTGTGGTTCTGAGGATCCAAAATCCCAAATGGGTCTCACTTGCTTCAAGTCACTGTGTCAGCAGGATGCCATTCCTTCTGGAGGCTTCCTTCCTTCTCACGCTTAGAAGCTGCCTGCCCTCCTTGGCTTATGGCCTCTCCACATCAGTGTGAGCTGATGAGAGGCTGGTTTAGCCTCCTCAGCGTGCATCTCTGACACTGGTCTGCATCCCTCCTCCATGTCTAAGGCTCCTAGTAATGAGATGGCATTGTGCACAGCCAGATACTCCATGTTATTTCCCTATCTTAAGGCTGAATGATTAGGTCCCTTAATTCCACCTTTGCTGTAATTCTCACTTGTCCTGTGTCTGCCCTTTCAGGCTACTGAAACAGAAACACCATAAGCCAGGTGGCTCTTTTTTTGCACTTTGTTTTTTAACTGAAGGATGATTGCTTTACAAAATTTCATGATTTTCTGTCATAGAAAAACAAGAATCATCCATGGTTTCACCCATGTCCCCTCACTCTCGATATTCTTACCATCTCCTTCCCCAATCCACCCTTCTAGCTGGTCTCAGAGCCCCTGTTTGAGTTCCCTGAGTCACACAGCAAATTCCTGCTGGATATCTATTTTACATGTGGTATTATAATAAGGGCTTACTAACAACAGATTCTTACTTCTCAGTTTTGGAGGCTGGGAGCTCCACGATCAAGACAGAGCAGGTGGCTGGTGGAGGGTGGTCTCCCTGTGTCCTCAGAGGGCACAAGGGGTGAGCCATCTCTCTGGGGTCTCTTTCATAAAGGCCCTCATTCCACCCAGGAGGGTCCCACCCTCATGACCAAATCACCTCCCAAAGGCCCTGTCTCCTAACACC
>NW_011481798.1:2461-9436 GCF_000754665.1 Bison bison bison | reverse complement strand
TCTAGTTGATTCATATCATGTACACACAGAGAGACATGCTTTGTCCATGTCAACTCTGTCATTCAGTTGATGACAATTTGGGAAGCAATGTCTCGTCTCAATGCCCAGCACTTACAGGAATAGGACAATCCATGCCTATAGAGCTCTTATAGCCCAAAAGGGAATCAGAAGTGTATCCATGTGCACACAAGGCAGGAGTAAGAAGCACAAACCAAATGGAAGTGAGGGCTGCAGAGGGACAGTGGAGGGGGGTTTCATCCTGGAGCAGGGGCAGGGGGTTTCCTATGGGACTGGTGTGCTGGTGATTCTGGACCCCTGGGGTGCATGTTTGAGGGGAGATGTGGGGCAGGACAGGGTGCCCTTGGCTGGGAAGCAGGAAGGATGGCAGACAGAGGGGCTGGGGAAGGTCAGGCTCCCAAGGAACAGGGGCCACACCCCTGGGAGCGCAGAGCACCCTACCATGATTTCCCAGTGGTTCACGTGGGGAGCTCAGAGAGCATCCTCAGGGATTTCAGAATTCGCTTGGGATCAGACACCACACAACAACATCAATGACCAATGGACAAGATTCTTTAACTTTGAACAAAATTTATTCTGGTTTAAATTTTAGATGCTCTGTCGAAGGGCACAGTTTCTGACTTCACATAGGTCCTGGCCACGTCTTCGCCTTCTTTTACCACCTCCTGCAGCATTTTACTAGGGCTCCAAGACAGGTGCCAATCTGTCTCATGTTTCCAGAGCACCTGATCAGCACACAGATGCCTATCTTCCTATGGCAGCTTAGAGGATTTCTTACTCCTTGAGTAAATCCTAAAAGAGAAGGAAGAGGGAAAAACATGTCAGCAGGAAAGCAGCATCTCAAGAAGGCCAGCTGTGCCCCTCTGAGCAAGGCCCTGGGGCTTTCTTTGCTGAGATGTGGATACGGCCTCGTGACAACAAGATGTGAGTCCAGGACCCCGTGGACCAGCTTGCAGACAGATGCTGACCCTGCCCAGGTTCTGGTGGACCCTCACGTTTCCAGAACCAGAGGCTGAGGGACTGGGGTGTGAGGACCCCAGTTGTGTGCAGGGTCAGCTCCACCACGAGGGCAAAGACCAGAAAGCTCTGCTACATCCGCCTTCCCACTCAGAGTCAGAAGCAGCCCACAGGGGTCTATTTTCACAGTTTAGTTTTCTGACTCATGGAGCCAGTCAAGTAGTGGAGCTGAGATAGGAGGAAAAGATGCAGCTGAAAGTGTAAGAACTGTTTAAAGAGAACTTACTCTCAAAGTAACTTACAGCTGACAGTGACAATGGTTCAGAGAAAAAAGTTTTGTATCAGCGTCTCTCCTAACTCAGAATGCTTTCAGCGCTGGTGCCAGTCAGCCCCTCTCCACCTCCCTTTGTGTTTTCCTCCTGACTAGCCACCTTCCCGTCTTCCTCACATGCCTTTTTCTCTTTTGGCCACAAGACACCTCTGGTCCCTCTCTATTTCAGCAGGGACACTCAGCAGGGAGCGTCCCAAGGGCAGCTCCCAAGGCCCGGGCTCAGCCTGACTCTGCTCTGGACTTCTCTGGTTGCCCAGAGCCACCACCCTTCAGATAGAGATATTTATAAAGCGACATTCTGTGCTTCTGTCATGGGACAAAACCAAATTTCTTGCTTTTATGAAAAAGAAAAAAAGGAGAGTCACTTAACAGAGGCATCTTCTGTTTCCTCCTCATGAAACCATTGAGGAGACGGGCTCAGAAGCTTTGACTCGCTAGAGTGGCTTAGAAACAGTCAGGAATTTTGCAGGGCAGTTCTCAGCCCCCTCTGGCTACTGAGGACTCAGCGCTGGCTTCTCAGAAGCATCAAATATGGTGGGTTTAATCTGACGACATGTAGATGAGGGTAGCAGGACAGAAGGAGGTAGCTCCCCCCAGTGCTGCTACGAGCTCACCTGACCCAACAAACAGGACCAGGAAGAGGAGCGTGAGGAGCAGGTGATGGAGCCTCATGCTGGTGTGTGGAGCTCTTCGGCTGATGCTGGAGAAGAGGCTGTGTTTGCCGCTTTATAAAGGTCCCAGGTTCCAGGAGGAATTCTGCGCTGGCTGTGGATTTGGTTATTAGGAGCTGGTTAACTGAGCCTCTTCCCTGTGTGTCATGGGAGTGGCCTTTATAGCACAAAGCAGGGGCAGTCACTCGTATGCTAATGAGGTTGGGGAAACCCCCAGAAAAAGCTTTCGTGCTACCCTTTTGACCAGAAACTTTTACCTGAAAGTCAGTTCATCTAATGGGCAGGGGTGTGGCAAAGGGCACAGACTTGCCTGTTTCCCCAGGCAGCGGCACAGACTTCTTGCTGAACCTTCGCTTACCCGCTCCCCAGCCCCACCCTCACCCTTCCAGGGCGTTGAAATTGCCCACTGTTTTCCTGTGCAGAAGTAAATGTCACCCCACTCCAGTACTCTTGCCTGGAAAATTCCATGGATGGAGGAGGCTGGTGGGCTACAGTTCATGGGGTTGCAGAGAGTCAGACATGACTGGGAGATTTCACTTTCTTTATTTCTATAGTTCCTTTTGAGCTGGAAGAAGCACAAGCTGGAATCAATATTGCAGGGAAAAATATCAATAACCTCAGATATGCAGATCACACCACCCTTATGGCAGAAAGTGAAGAGGAACTCAAAAGCTTCTTGATGAAAGTGAAAGAAGAGAGTGACAAAGTTGGCTTAAAGCTCAAATTTCAGAAACTAAGATCATGACATCTGGTCCCATCACTTCATGGGAAATAGATGGGGAAACAGTGGAAACAGTGTCAGACTTTATTTTTGGGTCTCCAAAATCACTGCAGATAGTGACTGCCGCCATGAAATTAAAAGACGCTTACTTCTTGGAAGGAAAGTTATGACCAACCTAGACAGCATTTGAAAAGCAGAGATACTACTTTGCCAACAAAGGTCCGTCTAGTCAAGGTTATGGTTTTTCCAGTGGTCATGTGTGTATGTGAGAGTTGGACTGTGAAGAAAGCTGAGTGTTGAAGAATTGATGCTTTTGAACTGTAGTATTGGAGAAGACTCTTGAGAGTCCCTTGGACTGCAAGGAGATTCACCAATCCATCCTAAAGTAGATTAGTCCTGGGTGTTCTTTGGAAGGCATGATGCTGAAGCTGAAACTCGAATACTTTGGCCACCTCATGCGAAGAGTTGACTCATTGGAAAAGACTCTGATGCTGGGAAGGATTTGGGGGCAGAAGGAGAAGGGGTCGACAGAGGATGAGATGGCTGGATGGCATCACTGATTCGATGGACATGAGTTTGCATGAAATCTGGGAGTTGGTGATGTGTAGGAGGCTGGGTTGCTGTGATTCATGGGGTCGAAAACAGTTGGACATGTGTGAGATACTGAACTGAACTGAACTGAACTGAATTGAACTGTTGGTTCCTTTTGGAGAAGGAAATGTCAATCGCTCCAGTGTTCTTGCCTCGTGAGTCCCATGGACTGAGGGGCCTGGTGGGCTGTAGTCTATGGGGTTGCAGAGAATCGGACATGACTAAGCAACTAACACATACACTGTTTCCATGAAACGCTGTTTCAGGCCCAAATAGGGACTAACTCATTCAGAGGCAGTTTCACTCCCTGGGCAAGACTTGCTGACTCCCAGCATCTGCAGAGACAGCCACTCTCTTTCTGGCCCCTGGGGCACTGAGGGAAGAGACTCAGTGGTCCCGACCTGCTCCCCACGCCAGCTAGCCTGTTACGGGATGGAAGCAACAGTTGTCGCCAAAATCTTGGTTTTCTTTGCCCACCAGAGCTGAATAAAAATTGTGGAGACAGAGTTTGGAGGAAACAGAAAGATGGCTTTAATCATTAAGCCAACAGAATGGAGAACACGATAGGTTCCTGCCTCAAGGAGCCTGTCTCTCCTTCATCCGGAATCCAGGGGATCAAACAGTCGGGGCTCACAGTCAGGGCTTGGAGATATGGGACAAAAGGTGTAGGGGTCCTGAATTCTCTCTTTTGCACTGTTGGGAAACAGTCAATAGGCCAGTGTCAGGTAGCTAGGTATTTGGGTCTGGCAGTTGGTCCCTGTGGTTGGGTCCATTGTCCTTTGGGGATTTCCTGGTGACTTTCTTCCTGTACTACAAAAGGGGGAAAGCAAACCACTATGGGGTGGCTTCCAAAGAGAGTGCACCATAAAGATAAGCATCAACATGAGGTAACATAGAGCAAAGGAAGGGAAAAACAAACTACAAGGGGAGGTTTATGATGCGATAAAGTTAAGTATCAGCATATAGCTAGAATAAGTTAAAGGATAATAGATGCAGAATGTGGCTCCTGCAGAAATGGAGGGCCATAGGTGTCAGGTGTAGTTCGCATAATAGGTTAGTCTTCTGCAAAGAAGAAACTTGGTCATCAATACAGACTGTACGTTAGGAACATTTAAAGTGGAGAAAGACACAAAAGGGAAAAAAAGAAAGAGAGAGAAGAAAACTTCTCTTAATTCTCTGCAACACAATCACACAACAGTCTCATGAAATCTCAGTGGGACACGTGATGGACAGATGGGTGCTCCGTTTCCCTTCATCAGAGACAGAGTGGGAGGATGACACTGCCACTGAACGCATCTCCCCAGCCTAGTATCAGGAAGCAGGCCCAGCAGTGGGGACCCCTTCACTGGGTTGAGGGGGACCTCCATCACTAAGTAACATCCCTCACTTTGTAACATCTGTCCATCTCAGTGTTGGAGAGGCTCTGACCTGGCTTTTCAGAAATGCTAAATCTCAGGATGGAACTTGCCATGCAGCTCTGAGTAGGACCCAAGCCCTTTAGAAATGTGGGTACCCGGGAGGACCCCATCCTGAAGGAGCCCCTGGAGCTTCAGTCCTGTTCAGGTCCCCCGCTGTGGCTCAGAGTCTCACATCTGAGACTCAGCATAGCCATGGAAGCTGCCTTGAGCAGACAGAGTCCCTGGCTGGCACCAAGGGATAGAATTTTTCTGATGGAAAATAACTTGTCTTGATCATGATTCCTTCTGCTTTAGCTCTAAATGATATTTGAGAGAGGTAGATATCATCTATATATATTTATAGATGTGTATATATATATATATATATATACACATATAATTATCTATACATAAGATCGGAGAAGGCAATGGCACCCCACCCCAGTACTCTTGCTTGGAAAGTCACATGGACAGAGGAGCCTGTTAGGCTACAATCCATGGGGTTGCTGAGAGTCGGACACGACTGAGCGACTTCACTTTCACTTTTCACTTTCATGCATTGGAGAAGGAAATGGCAGCCCACTCCATTGTTCTTGCCTGGAGAATCCCAGGGACGGGGGAGCCTGGTGGGCTGCCGTCTATGGGGTCACACAGAGTTGGAAACGACTGAAGTGACTTAGCATAGCACAGCATACATAAGATATATATATGTATGTGTTTATTTATGGACCTTGCAGGCAAAATCTATACTACAGGGTCAATTTATATACACGCTGTGATACTACACTGGAGAAAGAAGTGAGATTGAATCGTTGTCTACTGTGTCTCTTCATTGAAAATGATGTTTTTCAGGGAACTCTGCTTAATGTTATGTGACAGCTTGGATGGGAAGGGAGTTTGGGGCAGAATGGACACATGCATATGCATGGCTGAGTCTCTTCGCTGTCCACCTGAAACTATCACAACATTATTAATCAGCTATACTCCAATTAATCAGCCAAAGAATGCTCAAACTACCACACAATTGCACTTATCTCACATGCTAGTAATGCTCAAAATTCTCCAAGCCAGGCTTCAGCAATATGTGAACCGTGAACTTCCTGATGTTCAAGCTGGTTTTAGAAAAGGCAGAGGAACCAGAGATCAGATTGCCAACATTGCCAATTTGCCAAATTGCCAATTTCCATGCTGGATCATGGAAAAAGCAAGAAAGTTCCAGAAAAACACCTATTTCTGTTTTATTGACTATGCCAAAGCCTTTGACTGTGTGGATCACAATAAACTGTGGAAAATTCTTCAAGAGATGGGAATACCAGACCACCTGATCTGCCTCTTGAGAAATCTGTATGCATGTCAGGAAGCAACAGTTAGAACTGGACATGGAACAACAGACTGGTTCCAAATAGGAAAAGGAGTACTTCAAGGCTGTATATTGTCACCCTGTTTATTTAACTTCTATGCAGAGTACATCATGAGAAACTCTGGACTGGAAGAAGCATAAGCTGGAATAAAGATTGCCGGGAGAAATATTAATGACCTCAGATATGTAGATGACACCACCCTTATGGCAAAAAGTGAAGAGGAACTAAAAAGCCTCTTAATGACAGTGAAAGTGGAGAGTGAAAATGTTGGCTTAAAGCTCAACATTCAGAAAACGAAGGTCATGGCATCCGGTCCTAACACTTCATGGGAAATAGATGGGGAAACAGTGGAAACAGTGTCAGAGTTTATTTTCCTGGGCTCCAAAATCACTGCAGATGGTGACTGCAGCCATTAAATTAAAAGACGCTTATTGCTTGGAAGGAAAGTTATGACCAACCTAGATAGCATATTCAAAAGCAGAGACATTACCTTGCCAACAAAGGTTCATCTAGTCAAGGCTATGGTTTTTGCTGTGGTCTTGTATGGATGTGAGAGTTGGACTGTAAAGAAGGCTGAGCACCGAGGAATTGATGCTTTTGAACTGTGGTGCTAGAGAAGACTCTTGAGAGTCCCTTGGACTGCAAGGAGATGCAACCAGTCCATTCTGAAGGAGATGAGCCTTGGGATGTCTTTCAAAGGAATGATGCTAAAGCTGAAACTCCAGTACTTTGGCCACCTGATGCGAAGTGTTGACTCATTGGAAAAGACTCTGATGCTGGGAGGGATTAGGAGCAGGAGGAGAAGGGGACAACAGAGGATGAGATGGCTGGATGGCATCACTGACTCCATGGATGTGAGTCTGGGTGAACTCCGGGTGTTGGTGATAGACAGGGAGGCCTGGCGTGCTGTGATTCATGGGGTCGCAAA
>NW_011481798.1:0-801 GCF_000754665.1 Bison bison bison | reverse complement strand
ATGGTTCACTATATTGCTGAAGCCTGGATTGAAGAATTTTGAGCATTACTTTACTAGCGTGTGAGATGAGTGCAGTTGTGCGGTAGTTTGAGCATTCTTTGGCATTGCCTTTCTTTGGGATTGGAATGAAAATTGACCTTTTCCAGTCCCGGGCCACTGTTGAGTTTTCCAAATTTGCTGGCATATTGAGTGCAGCACTTTCACAGCATCGTCTTTCAGGATTTGGAATACCTCAATTGGAATTCCATCACCTCCACTAGCTTTGTTCTTAGTGATGCTTTCTAAGGCCCGCTTGACTTCACATTTCAGGATGTCTGGCTCTAGGTCAGTGATCACACCATCGTGATTATCTGGGTCGTGAAGATCTTTTTTGTACAGTTCTTCTGTGTATTCTTGCCATCTCTTCTTAATATCTTCTGCTTCTGTTAGGTCTATACCATTTCTGTCCTTTATCGAGCCCATCTTTGCATGAAATGTTCCTTTGGTATCTCTGATTTTCTTGAAGAGATCCCTAGTCTTTCCCATTCTGTTGTTTTCCTCTTTTTCTCTGCACTGATCGCTGAAGAAGGCTTTCTTATCTCTTCTTGCAAACTCTGCATTCAGATGTTTATATCTTTCCTTTTCTCCTTTGCTTTTCACTTCTCTTTTTACACAGCTATTTGTAAGGCCTCCCCAGACAGCCATTTTGCTTATTTGCATTTCTTTTCCATGGGGATCGTCTTGATCCCTGTCTCCTGTACAATGTCACGAACCTCAGTCCATAGTTCATCAGGCACTCTATCTATCAGATCTAGACCCTTA
>NW_011481797.1:15050-16588 GCF_000754665.1 Bison bison bison | reverse complement strand
ATTCTCCTACATAACCACAAGACAATTTTTAACACCCAAGGAATGAATACTGATACAAACATATTATCTAATATATAGTACATATGCACATTTTGTCAATAGTCCCTCTACTATACTTTGTATCATGTTCTTTTCCTGATCCAGAATCCAATCTAGGATCAATATTGCATTTAGTCGTCATGTCTCTTTAGCTTCCTTTCATCTATTTCTCCAAGGAAGCTGGTTGCTTTTGATGGGGAAAATGGTATTTAGAAACCAAGGGCTAGGTGGGCTCAGTCTGAGTGATGCCTTTTAAACTGGGATGTGAATTGGCTGTGGAGGAGACAGTGGCAACTTCCACTCAATCAGAGCTGGCTCATGCCTTGCTGTCCCACCATCTGCCAGCTCAGGAGGGCATCCTGGGAGTCCTTGATGACGGCTGTGACAGTTGAGTTGGGAGTCTGACCCACAGGGATTGGAACCCCCCCACTTCCACCCCAGAAGCGTATGTAAAATCATTCTGCCCGTTTTCTGATCATTAGAATGAAAAATCATTGGACTAATTTCACTGAGTTGGGGAAGAGATTAAACAAGGCAACATGGCAAAATCCTCTGCGTGTTCTCACTCAGCATGGATTTCCAGAGCGTGTGTTCCACTGGGCTACGCACCGGAGATAAAATGGTGAATACAACTCGTGCACGAACCTGATTCTTACCAGGTTTCCCATTTAGTCCAGGTTACAGTCCTCCAGCTGGAGCCATAGACCCTCTATCTTATTTATTTTGGTATCCTCAAGGCCTAGCACAGTGCCTGGGAACACAGTAGGAGCTTAACATATGCGGGTTGGACTCTTTTGGCGCTGACTTTAGAACCAGCCAACTCTGGGGATTTCTTGGACCCTTAATAGCATTCTAAAACTGAGTCCTTGGCAGGTGAAATCTGTAATGGATCTCTTCTGATGAGTGGTGGGGCTTATGGGGATTGAAAAGATATCCACAGGAGATTTTCAAAGAAACCACAAGTATAATCCCAGGTTCTGTTAATCAGTCAACTGGCAAATATTTTCCAAGGGCCTACTATGTTCAAGACACTGTCGAATTAGAAATGTAGAGAAGTGTAAGACTCAATTCCAATCTTCTAATGCTTAGTAAACACATATAGGACCTAGTGGCCCTCCAGAACAGAGAACTTTCCACGGGAGACGTCAGTGTGGGACCAAGGTGACTCTCAACTTGCCAATAGGCGAAAGGAATCCTTGTGATATCGCTGGGCCTTAGATGAGTGGGGATGAAAAGGATGGCAGTGCAGGTCATGGGGACCATCTGAGCACAGGTGTGGAGCTGGAACTATAACTAGGTCCAGTTGGGTTGGAATACAATAATCATTGGGTTGTGCTTCTTGCCCTGTTCAGAAAAGGGTACTTGGTCACTAGGATGAAGCCTGGGCAGCAAACTCTAGAACATCAAATCCTTGACTATCACTAAGTTTACAAAGGGATGCATCATCAAAGACAAAGAAGGCATGCAGTGCGGTGATGAAGACTGAAGACTCATCCTTT
>NW_011481797.1:10663-11314 GCF_000754665.1 Bison bison bison | reverse complement strand
AGAAAACAAACAAATAAAAAATAACTGGTGCCTCACCACAGATAGTTTGAGAAGCTTGGCTCTGTGGGGTCCACTGGCCACCCTCCTACAGCATCTTCCTGCTGGGAGATCACAAGAGGATGTGTGTAGCTGCTTTCTCAGTAAATTAAATTATGAATTATGGACAGAGAGCCCTGCTCCACGCCAGCGGCTGTGCTGATGATGGCTTGCATAGGACATCCATCCGGCTGTTGGTGTGTATGCTTGGGCCTCCCGGCTGTCTCAGTCTTGCCTGCCACGCCTGCCTCCTGGGCGGACCCCCTGAGACCCGTCTCCCCATCAATCTTCCCACGCTTTGAAAGTATGCAAAACAAGCCCTTCCTTCAGCCCCCCCTTTTCTTTTCGTCCTAAGTGAACCTGAGCGCATCACAGAAGCTATCGAACAGGCAAATGAGATTTCATGATCTAGTTCATTAGGCTGTGAATCCCTGGGCCCCGCCATCCACAGAGACGCTGCTGTTGCTTCTGTCTCCATGGGGACCTACTCTCTTTGTTATACCCATTAGTGCAGTCTGCCTCCCCCAGGTGCCTCACCAGGGTCTGTCTCATTTACACCCCTGGTGCAGCCCTCCCGTTTCTCTGGGCTGAAAAAACAACCTGGGGATAATTTGG
>NW_011481797.1:9836-10563 GCF_000754665.1 Bison bison bison | reverse complement strand
AAGCGGAAGTTTATCAAACTGGGGCTTTGTACCTAGAAAGGGGGCTTGCCAGCATGGGGGGGTGCCCATAAAGGCTTTATTGCCACAACTTTGGGGTGATTGCTTCACTCACAAATGCCAGGAGCACGATTGAATTATGCAGGTCTTCCCAAACAGGTGGCCATAAAAACTTTACAGCCTCCCACACCATCACATATTTTGTTTATGCCTCTTAGATGTCTTATTTTGTTAGAGTTTTTTTTTTTTTTCCTTTTGGACCCTTCTGTTACTATGGAAACGAGAGTTGGTGGAGGTGGTTCCAGGATACCTGTTAAGGGAAACACAAGGTAAGTCAGTCATCTTTGGGGTGCTTCAATTTAACTTGTTTGAAGAAATAACCATGGTTCTGGGAGGAGGGGAGCCAATTAGCTCTATAACATCACAACCATTGCAGAACCCCACAGCATCTCTGGAGGGAAGGAAAGGAATGTGTGGAAAGAAACCCATTTTACAGATGGTGAAACAGAGGTATCAAAGGCACCTTTCTGCCAGTAGAGTAGCAAGTCAGCCACATGGGAAGAGAAGAAAAAGAGCCAAAAGAGTGTGTCGTCTGGGTGCCTGTTTGTCCATGGTTCTCCATAAACCAAAGTTAATGGCTTGTTTTTG
The DNA here is from genome assembly GCF_000754665.1 of Bison bison bison. Lineage (NCBI taxonomy): Eukaryota > Metazoa > Chordata > Mammalia > Artiodactyla > Bovidae > Bison > Bison bison. Next base: position 9,918 of record NW_011481797.1, on the reverse strand, counting down.
GTAACCTGAAGTCAGGCTGCAGGGACATCTACTGGCCAAAGTGTCACTGGACAAAGCAGTTTTTTTTTTTTTTTTTTTTTTT
>NW_011481797.1:9295-9736 GCF_000754665.1 Bison bison bison | reverse complement strand
ATTCCAGGTACTCCGGATGCCCTTTCAGTTTCAGGAGTGAGAGGAGACCTCTGAGGTGGCTCTCGGGGTTCCTGTTGCCAATGAGACAAGGTTCTCTGATTTGGGCATCTGGTCTGCTCTCTCCTTTGGGAGGGGTCGGGACTCCCACTCCTTATGGAAGAGGGGCTAAAGAAGGCAGGTAAGAGAGTTAGGAAGACTGTGAGAGACTCCCACTAAAACCATTAGCAACAGCAGAAAGGAGGATCCCCTGCAGAGAAAAGTTTCCTTGGGGTGCCCTTGCATGAACAATGGTGTTCCCTCATCAGAACGAGAAAGCTAGTCCAAGAGGTTATTGGAAATGGGGAGGAAGACCTGGCCTTCACAAATTCTCGTGAACCTAAATAAGTTCCATACTGAGTCTTGGTTTACCCTCTTAGCGGAAAAAAAAAAAAAAAAAAGTTA
>NW_011481797.1:4511-5853 GCF_000754665.1 Bison bison bison | reverse complement strand
GAGAGAGGAGCCTGGTGGGCTATAGTCCATGGAGTCACAAAGAGTCAGACACAACTGAGCGACTAACACTTTCACTGCTGGATTAGTCAATTTAGGTAGCTGTAACATGAACCGTGTGACTTATAAACAACAGAAATTTCTTTCTCACAGTTCTGAAGGCTGGAAGTCAAAGATCAGAGTGTCAGCATGGTTGGGTTCTGGGGAGGGCCATTTTCTGGGCTGCAGACTGACAGTTTCTCCTTGTATCTTCACATGGTGAGGGAGGGCAAGCTAGTTCTCTGGTCTCTTCTTGTAAGGGCTTTGAATAAAACATCACCTCTACAAGATGGTGCCTCAACTTAGAACACTTTTCCACTAAGCCCTTCCCTTGCTTAGATATTCAGTTCCCAAGCTCTAAAGGATCTAGCTCCTTGAACATCCTAAAGTCAGCCATTATTCCTCAAGAGTATTCCCCGTGTCAGAATACCCAGGCCAGAAGAGGCTGGCAGCCTCAGCCACAGCCCAAGTCAGAACCAGCCCATCTTCTATGACTTTTTAGAACAGTGCAGTTCAATGGAAATAAAAAAAAATGAACCACAAATGCAAGCCATGTAAGTACTGTAAAATTTTCTAATTGCACCGTTAGAGTAAAAAGAAACAGTGAAATTAATTTTATTAATATATTGAATCTGCTATATCCAAAATATACTCTGTTCTTTTTTCACACTGAGTCTTCTGTGTATTTTACACTTATACTCATCTCCAGTAGGACTAGCCTCATTTCAGATGCTCAATAGCCACACATGGCTATTGGCCAGGGTATCAGACAGTGCAGATATAGGACATTTCAATCATCATATAAACTTTTACTGGACAGTCCTGGTCTTGAGTACGTTTGCTATATCTGAAAGATGGAAGGAATATAATCCCAGATGTACTTGAGTTTCACATACCAGAGTTGTCCCTAAAAACTTGAGTTTTGCAGAATTTTGCAGAATTAAATGATACTTAAACACACTGAGAAGGCTGATTATATATTTAAAAGGAAATCAAAGGGACTTCACTGGCAGTCCAGTAGTTAAGACTCTGCACTTTCAATGCTGTGGGTGTGGGTTTGATCCCTGGTCTGGGAACTAGGATCCCACATGCTAAAATCCCACGTGACCTGTGGCATGGCCAAATAAAAGAAAAGAAAATCAAAGTCAATTAAACATTTTTTTAAATTGGAAAGAATTTCCAACTTAACAGAGACATTGCAAGAATGATTATAGCGCAAAGAACAGCCACACACCATTTATCTCTATTCACCTGTTTTTAACATTTTAAATCTTACCACATATGCTTTATCACTTGTGTACCTTCT
>NW_011481797.1:0-412 GCF_000754665.1 Bison bison bison | reverse complement strand
CACTGTGGTTACAGAGAGTAAGGAGCAATTTATGTTGGTGGGACCACCTCATATGGCATTTGTCCTGTGGAGAAGTCAAACATGTCAGAGGCTGACATTCTCATATGGAGGTGACATTAAACAAACAAGGTGGCGGGGAACTCTTTAAGTCACCTGAAATTTTGTGAGCAGTCAATCAATAGTTCTGACAAGCTGGGGCCACACTTGCCCGTGACCACTGGGTTTTGCTTCTCACACCGCACACTTGACAGGAACTGTGCCGCTAATTTGGGACACTAAGCCTGTCTCTCTACCCTGACTTTTCCCCACTGATAGTGCATTTTGAAAAAAAATGACCTTTGAAAAGACCCAGGCTGATGACGATTTCTACCGACCACTAAGTAGGTGGGATTACTTGGAAATATCAGATTGT
>NW_011481796.1:5120-5990 GCF_000754665.1 Bison bison bison | reverse complement strand
AGGTCATATTCTTCTAGATTTATAGTTTGCTTTCAGTCTCCTGTATCTTTGGGATTTGTACTAAACCTGTATTAGGTATTTTCACATTACTTTAGGTCCTCTGACTCTGATGCTGGGAGGGATTGGATGCAGGAGTAGAAGGGGATGACAGAGTATGAGATGGCTGGATGGCATCACTGACTCGATGAACATGAGTCTGAGTGAACTCTGAGGGATGGTATTGGACAGGGAGCCCTGGGGTGCTGCAATGTATGGGGTCGCAAAGAGTCGGACATGACTGAGCAAATGAACTGAACTGAAGTCCTGTTCAGGTAGCAGCACATGGTCAACTTCTTTGAGAGTGTAAGAATCTTTCTAGAGATAGTAACTTTTTCTGAGGTTGTAGAGAATAGAGCACATTGTGAACCAAGAAATTTGCCAGTTGTATCACTAAACAAATGATGCTGCAGGCATCGAGTCATAAGCCATTGCATCTATCCATAAATGTAAAACCTGGGGGAACTCTTGTTGAAATCAGGTTGTGCACTATCAAGTCCTTAGTTACTGCACCTGATACTAGTGTGGCCTGAAGAACTGACTTGAGACAGAAAGAATAGATACTAGCTCTAGTTCAAGTGATTATCAAAATAATTATTTCAAGGAGCCCAGATTCTTGCATCTTCCCATAGGTAGAAAATATCTGAATCCATTCACTTGAGGTGTCCAGTTTTTCTTCGTTAACCATAATACTCGGACATTCTCCATACCTGATTGTTGAACCAAAACTTCTGTAAAACCTGGATCCTCCTATCCTTCATCAGAGCAGTCTTTTCACAATACTTGAGAAGTCACTTCTCATGATTAAATCATTCTTAGAATGAAAGGCCTGAT
>NW_011481796.1:423-1556 GCF_000754665.1 Bison bison bison | reverse complement strand
ATTAATTTTGGTATAATCTTGGCATCAGATGATTCATCCCGGGCCATAAAATAGATTAACTTGAATCTTGTAGAATTACAGATTACCATACAAATAGATTCATTTACATAGATTAGGGAAACACTATCTGAGTATGATATACTGGTTTTGTCCAGTAGGTTCTGAGCCATTAGGTAGAACTGACTTGAGGACAGAGTTTGGGGTAAAAGCATAGTACATTAGCATAGTTTAAGATAAACATTTCTATAAGAAAAATGCATTGGTTATCTCAAGGTTTGAGAATAGTTAACTTCAGATGAAACCAGGTGTCATTCTGGCAACACAGCATTTTAAGAGAAACCTCCTTTTAAATTTGTATAGAGAAGGAAAAAAAATATTGCTAGTTTGTTTCCTCCTGCCACTTAAGAGAGATAAAAATGCCTGATACTTTGCAGGCCAATTCCTCCATTTGGAGACCCCTGGCCTTCCTGCTTGTTACTCTCTCAGATGATGACAGCTGAAAAGATCAGACCCAACTTATGCCCAGAGAACTACAATACCATAGTGATAGATTGAGGAGATTAAGCAAGATAGATAAAAGTGAAATAAATAAATAAAAGGTGCCACAAGCAATAAACACTACAGAGAAGAAAACAGATTCATAAAGAGAACCAGTCAAGTAAATCTCAAAGCAAAAAACACCACCAGAGCAGAGTGCCAACTGAAGAATAAAGCAAGCGAATCTGACAAGAAGATCAGAACAGCCCCCACAGAATAACAGAAAACCATAGTTAATATAGAAATGCATACCTGTGTTAAAGGATGACATGATGCAACAGCGACAAAAGGCACAGAAAATAGGAAACCAAAGAAAAAGTATAAATAGCTATACAAAAAATAAAGATGTGGTTGAAATGACCTTCAAGACCAAATCAATGTGTAGTAACATAAAAGCCTACAACTGAGAAAAATAGTGCACAAACAACACAACAATTCAACACATCAAAAGAATAATACATATTTCCTAGTGTCTCATCTGTCAGTTCCTAGTGCTCAACATGAGCCAGAGGACAATTACACCTCTTTGGGAAGTTCTCCAAAGATGGAGGGAACTGGACTCTGAATCTCTCTAAGGACACCTCAGACTCAAAACT
>NW_011481796.1:0-323 GCF_000754665.1 Bison bison bison | reverse complement strand
GATTTTACTAGCTTAAAGTGTTTTTGGGGTTTCTTTTTGTTTTAAAAGCTAAAAACTGTTTTTTAATTCCATGGAATAAAAAAAAAAAATCTGTAGAATAGTTTAAATAGTGGTGGATTTGTTCTGAATATGAGCGCTTTGCTCCATTCAAACAAATGGTAAGAACACTTATAGAAGAGACACACTTTTTATTAAGTGACATAACAGCACCCGTTGCATGAGTTATTGGTTGGAGTTTTGAGACAGATTGTGTTGGGCTAAACTCCTTATTCCTGTTTTCAGCCCTTGAGTAATAATAAGAAGCTTTCTCTGAAGGGATTGGG
>NW_011481795.1:18979-19701 GCF_000754665.1 Bison bison bison | reverse complement strand
AACAGAAGCAGATGTGATTAAGAAGAGGTGGCAAGAATACACAGAAGAACTAGACAAAAATGGTCTTAGTGACTCAGATAACCACGATGGTGTGATCATTCCCTTAGAGCAAGACATCCTGGAGTGTGAAGTCAAGTGGGCCTTAGAAAACATTGCTACGAACAAAGCTAGTGGAGGTGATGGAATTTCAGCTGAGCTGTTTAAAATCCCAATAGATGATGCTGTTAAAGTGCTACAGTCAATATGCCAGTAAATTTGAAAAACTCAGCAGTGCCACAGGATTGGAAAAGCTTTTCATTCTAATCCCAAAGAAAGGCAATGCCAAAGAATGTTCTTACCTCCATACAGTTGCTCTCATTTCATATGCTAGGAAGGTGATGCTCAAAGTCCTTCAAGCTAGGCTTCAGCAGTAGGTGAACCAAGAAATTCTGGATGTACAGGCTGGATTTAGAAAAGGCAGAGAAACCAGAGACCACATTGTCAACATCTGGTGAATCATATAAAAAGCAAGGGAATTCCAGAAAAAAAAAAAAATTTACTTCTGCTTCATTGACTATGTTAAAGCCTTCAACTTTGTGGGTCAAAAAAAAAAAAAACCTGTGGAAAATTCTTAAAGAAATGGGGATACCAGACCACCTTACCTGCCTCCTTAGAAAACTGTATGCAGATCAAGAAGCAACAATTAGAACCAGACATGGAACAAAGGACTTCTTCAAAATCAG
>NW_011481795.1:13510-15384 GCF_000754665.1 Bison bison bison | reverse complement strand
GGCAACCCATTCCAGTACTCTTGCCCTGAGAACCCCATGAACAGTATGAGAAGATAAAAGATATGACACTGAAAGATGAACTCCCCAGGTTGGTAGGTACCCAATATGCTACTGGAGAAGAGTGGAGAAAAAGCTCCAGAAAGAATGAAGAGACGGAGCCAAAGTGAAAACAACGTCCAGTTGTGGATGTGACAGGTGATGGAAGTAAAGCCTGATGCTGTAAAGAACAATATTGCATAGGAACCTGGAATGCCAGGCCAACGAATCAAGGTAAATTCGAAGTGGTCAAACAGGAGATGACAAGAGTGAACATCGACATTTTAGGAACCAGTGAATTAAAATGGACTGGAATGGGAAATTTAACTCAGATGACCATTATATCTACTACTCTGGACAAGAATCCCTTAGAAGAAATGGAGTAGCACTTATAGTCAACAAAAGAGTCTGAAATGCAGTACTTGGGTGCAATCTCAAAAACGACAGAATTGTCTTGTTTCGTTTCCAAGGCAAACTGTTCAATATCACAGTAATCCAAGTCTGTGCCCTAACCGGTAATGCTGAAGAATCTGAAGTTCAACAGTCCTATGAAGACCTACAAGACCATTTAGAACTAATACCCCAAAAAGTTGCCCTTTCCTTCACACGGTACTGTAATGCAAAAGAAGGAAATCAAGAGATACCTGGAATAATAGGCAAATTCGGTCTTGGAGTACAAAACAAAGCAGGGGAAACACTAACAGAGTTTTGCCAAGAGAACACAGTGGTCATAGCAAACACCCTCTTCCAGCAACACAAGTGAAGATTCTACACATGGGCATCACCAGATGGTTAATACTGAAAGATTGATTATATTTTTTGTAGCCATAGATGGATAAGTTCTGTACAGTCAGCAAAAGCAAGACCAGGAGCTGACTGTGGCTCAGATCATGAACTCCTTACTGCCAAATTCAGACTTAAACTGAAGGAAGTAGGGAATACCACTAGACCATTCAGGTATGACCTAAATCATATCCTTTATGATTATATAGTGGAAGTGACAAATATATTCAAAGAGCTGATCTGATTGAGTGCTTGAAGAACTATGGATGGAGGTTGGAGGTTCATGACATTGTACATGAAGCAGTGATCAAAGACCATCCCCAAGAAAAAGAAATGCAAAAACACAAAATGGTTGTCTGTGGAGACCTTACAAATAGCTGAGAAAAGAAGAGACGTGAAGTGAAGTGAAAGTCACTCAGTCGTGTCCAACTCTTCGTGACCCCATGGACTATACAGTTCATGGAATTCTCCAGGCCAGAATGCTAGAGTGGGTAGCCTTTCCATTGGCCAGGGGATCTTCCCAATCCAGGGATTGAATCCAAGTTTCCTGCATTGCAGGCAGATTCTTTACCAACTGAGCCACAAGGGAAATCCTGAGAAAAGAAGAGAAGCTAAAATCAAGGGATAAAAGGAAAGATATACCCGTTTGAATGCAGAGTTCCAAAGAATACCATGGAGAGATAAGAAAGACTTCCTCAGCGATCAATACAAAGAAATAGAGGAAAACAACAGAATGGGAAAGACTGGAGATCTCTTCAAGAAAATTAGAGATACCAAGGGAACATTTCATGCAAAGATGGGCACAATAAAAGACAGAAATGGTATGGAGCTAACAGAAGCAGAAGATATTAAGAAGAGGTGGCAAGAATACACAGAAGAACTATACAAAAAAGATCTTCATGATCCAGATAAGCACAGCGTGGTGTGATCACTTACCTAGAGCCAGACATTCTGGAATGTGAAGTCAAGTGGGCCTTAGAAAGCATCACTACAAACAAAGTTAGTGGAGGTTAGAGAATTCCAGCTGAGATGTTTCAAATCTGAAAAGATGATAC
>NW_011481795.1:9409-10882 GCF_000754665.1 Bison bison bison | reverse complement strand
TTTAGTTTTATCCCTGTGTTTGGATGATTCTATTTGTAGTATGCTTGTGTTCTTTTCTCCCTAGTTTTTGTATATCTATTGTATGTTTTTGATTTGTGGTTATGATTACCATGGGGTTCATATACTGACCTATAACTATATATACTTGTAAATTGATAGTCCTTTGAGTTAAACCACATCTAAAACATATATATTTTACTCCTACATTTTGTGTATTTGTTGTCATATTTTACATCTTCATGTTAATCCTTAATTGTTGTACTTAGAGTTGATTTTACATTTTAAAAATCTTTATGAGAGCATATTTAAATGGTTGATCCAGAATCTTTACTCTATATTTCCTTTTGCTTATGGGATACTTTCTTTCCTCTGGATTCTTACTCCTTTTGTACCCTTTTCTTTTCCACTTAGAGAATACCCTTTAACTTTTCTTTCTGGATTTGCTTTAGTATTGATTAACTCTTTTAGTTTTATTTTATCTGAGAAGTTCTTTATCTCTCCTTCAATTTGAGTGATAGCCTTGCTGGGTAGAGTATCCTGCATTGTAGGGTTTTTCCTTTCAAGCACTTTAAATACATCATGCTACTCTCTTCTTGTTGGCAAAGTTTCAGCAGGAAAAAAAAAATCAGCTGACATCCTTATGGGAGATTCCCTTGTATGTGACTTTTTTTCCTTTTCATGCCTTTAGAATTCTCTCTTTATCTTTAACTTTTGCCATTTTAACTATATGTCTTTGTGTGTGGGACTTTCTGTATATCTGTTTCATCAGTTTTGGGGTGTTTTCAGCCATTATTTCCTCAAATTCATTTTGATTCCTTTCTCTCTCCTCCTTCTACTTATAGAAGGTGCAAACATGTGACAATGTATGCCAGACATATGAACTAACTAACATGATTGGATATGCAAACACACATTCTGGGACCCTTGTAATTGTGAATGCTGGTATGCTTAATGTTGTTATGGAGGTCCTTAAGTTGTCCTCATGTTTAAATTGTTTTTGTTTTTGCTGTTCTTATTCAGTTATTTCCATTATTCTAACTTCCAGAAAACTTACATATTATTCTGTATCACCTGGTCTCCTGTTAATTATTTCTAATATATTTATCACTTTAGTTATTGTATTCTTCAGTTCTGACTGATTCTTTTTTGTATTTTCTAGTTCTTTGTTAAAATTCTCATTGTGTTCATGTATTCTTTCCCCTAGATCAGTTAGTATTCTTTTTGAAAATGCTTTGAACACTTTTGTTGTTGTCATTCAGTCGCTAAGTCATGTCCAACTCTTTGCAACCCCATGGACTGCAGCATGCCAGGATTCCATGTCCTTCACTATCTCCCAGAGTTTTCTCAGATGTATGTCCATTGAGTCAGTGATAGTATCTAACCATCTCATCCTCTGCCACCCTCTTCCCCTTTTGCCATCAATCTTTCCCAGCATCAGGATCTTTTCCAGTGAGTTGGCTCTTCACATCTGGT
>NW_011481795.1:7607-9309 GCF_000754665.1 Bison bison bison | reverse complement strand
GTAAACTATCTCTGTTTCATTAGTTGTATTTCCAGGTTCTTTTGTTCTTTCATTTGAAACAAATTTCTCTCTCTTCTCATTTTGCTTAACTTTCTTTGTCTTGATGAAATACATGAAATGGTTACCTATCCTGTTCTTGAATGGGTGTCCTTGTGTGGCAGCATACCTATACAGTCTGTGTTTGTCCAGTGAATTTTGTAGAATAGCTAGATCTGAATTGAGCGCTAGTCATATCTTCCACCAGGGCATGCTGGAGGCTCTTACCTTGGTAGGAGTTGGGACTGGAGATGACTAGAGTCAGAGCCAAGGCTTCTCTTCTGCTCACTGGCCAAACCATTCTATGCTGGTGGGATTGAATCCCAATTTGCTGGAGCAGAAGCCTTGAAGTTCAGGTCCAAACTGACTCTGCCCCCTACAATTTGCATTCTCTTAAACCACACTAACATTTTCCTTAGTGGGGAGCTGTTCTGCAGAGCAAGAGGGTTTGATGTGGACATTAGGCATGAGTGAGGACATGTGTTTGGGCAGTCCTGACATTAGTTAGGGCCCCACATCATTCCAAATCTGCCACTTTAGTGAATGCCAGTAATGACCACCCTCACTCCTTTCAGATTTTGTCCTAGGTTTGAGCAGGCTCCATCCACTTAAATGCATACCCTCCTAGATCATGGCAGCCTCTATCCTAGTGATAGTTGTACCATTGAGCAAGAAGGGCCAGCACAAGCACTCACTTAGGACCAGGGTGTATGCTGGGATGGTCACAATAAACCAGCCAGAGTCCCATTGAGTTTCAATCTGCTTCCTCCACATTGTTTTGGGAATAAGAAAGCCTGCATGTGCTCTTCATTATTGTAGCCTAGATTTCTTACAGCCTTGCTCTTAGTCCCACTGGTTTTCAAACTAGCTAAGAGAACTTATCTTCCTGGTGTTGGGCCCCAGGGCTGGGACATCCAACATGTGGTTTAAACTACTAACTCTCCATGGATGATCTCAAAGCCCATTTAATCCTCCTCCTTTTTTATGTCTCTTCCTAGGGAAACAGGTTCCCATCTAATGGCTTCTTTTACCTTCCAACCTGATTCTGTGTGGCTCTTTCTTATATCCTTGATTATATGAGTCTTTCTGCCAGGGTCCAATTTATTTTCAGTGAGAATTGCTTCACATGTAGATGTATTTTGGATGTGTTCATAGGAGGAGGTGAGCTCTGCATCCTCCTACTCCACCATTCTGATCTTCTCCCTATTCCTTGCATGATTTCTGAAGAGAAATCTGATGTAATTGTTATTTCCAACCCTCAATATGTAAGGTAATTTATTCTCTGAACTCTTTCAGAATTTTCTCTTTGATTTTCTGCAGTTTGAATGAGATACTCCTAGATGTAGATTTGTTGGTCTTTTTAAATTTGTTCTGTTTGGTATTCTCTGACTTTCCTTGTCTTCAATTTTATGACTCTCACTAGTTTTGGAAAATTTTCAGTTGTTATGGTTTCAAACTTTTGTGTTTCTTTCTCTCATTCTTCTCCTACTGGTTTCCCCTACCCACATGTTATACCATTTTTATTTATTCCATCATTCTTATATAATTTATTGTATATAATTTTCATTTTTTTGCTGTATGCACTCCCACTTTTCGAAGTTTTTATGACATTTCTTCAAGTTCACTAGTTTTTACTTGGCTGTGTCAAATATATTTCTACCTTATT
>NW_011481795.1:4656-5274 GCF_000754665.1 Bison bison bison | reverse complement strand
TCAGTCACTGATTTTTCCTTCTTTTTTCAACTCTTCTTTAGATATCAGCTTTAATTTTGATTGTATTTTTCAATCATGAAATTTCCAATTTTAAATGGAGTTTGGGGAATATATACTATAAAGTTACAGTAATCAAAACACTATGATAGTGACATACTTATACATCAAAGGTAGACTTATAGATCAATGGAATAGGATAGAAAGCCCAGAAGTAAACTCACACCTATGGTCAACTGACCTACAAGAAAGGAGGCAAGAATACACAATGAAGAAAAAATAGTCTCTTCAATAAGTGATGTTGAGATACATGTAAAAGAATGAAATTAGAACATTCTCTAATACCACACACAAAAACAAATTTGAAATGGATTAAAGACTTAAATGCAAGATCAGATACTATAAAACTCTTAGAGGAAAACATAGGCAGACACTCAATGACAGAAATCAAAGCACTATCTTTTTGGATCCACATCCTAGAGTAATGAAAATGAAAACAAAAATAAACAATGAGACTTAATTAAATCTAAAGGCTTTTGCACAGCAAAGGAAACAAAACGAAAAGACAACCTACAGAATGGGAGAAAATATTTGAAAATGATGCAACTGACAAGGGATAAT
>NW_011481795.1:0-521 GCF_000754665.1 Bison bison bison | reverse complement strand
TTCAGGAGATTTCATGTCAATAAATGCCCTCCATGCCTCTGCCACCAGTGCCCTTATTCCCAGAATGAGCCACAGCTGCCCTCCACTGCATGCCCAGAAGACCCTCCAAGATCTTCAGGTAGGCCTTGCCTGAGCTTTGTGAAGTCATTGCTTTTGTCCTGGGTACTGGTGCACATGAGATTTGTGTGCATTCTCCAAGAGTGAAGGCTATTTCCCTGAGTCCTGCAAAACCCCTGCAATCAAGCCTCACTGGTCTTCAAAGCCAAATGCTCTGGAGGCTCTTCCTCCCCATGCCAAATCTCCAGGCTGGGGAGCCTGACATAATGTTCTCCTGTGGAAGAACTTCTTCAACAAAATTATTCTCCAGTTTGTGGCTCACCCATCTTGATAGTATGGTATTTGATTACATTTTGAGTGCAACCCTCCTACCATCTCATTGTGGTTTCTTCTTTATGTCTTTGGATGCAACCCTCCTACCATCTCATTGTGGTTTCTTCTTTATGTCTTTGGATGTAGAATAT
>NW_011481794.1:13962-14903 GCF_000754665.1 Bison bison bison | reverse complement strand
TGGTCACATTCCGTTCTAGCTATCTAAGACAAATGACTAATTACCCTAGACAGCAATTACATGAATAGACAACCTCCCTTTAATTGAATACCAGACTTAATATCTATAACATTCATGCCATTTCAGGAAACAGAATGGAAATGATGAAATTGCAAGCCTTTTGGAAACAGAATAAAAGGTGATAAATATGAAACTCAATCTTCCATTTTAGGATTCATTTTCATATATACTCAAATCCCTTGCTTTATCTCAAAACCTTTCATTTCAGTAGTTACAAAATGGAAAGGCTTTGAGAGATATGAACTCAACATGCTGAATGCTTAAAGAATGATAGATATAGATATTACAAAATTGGAGTCAATGTGCTGCAGTCTAACAAAAGCCCGACAAATACTACACTGCACATGATAGATAATTTTCATTTTCAAATCTGTTTTGCATTTGACAACAGAATATTCTGGCTTAGGAAAGATTTGTTTTCCCCTCAACAATCTAGTCACTGTCTTACACTTAACATAATTATTTTCCCCTTCTGAATCTCTCTTGTCATCATCTCAGGCTGGTCCCTTATCATCCCATGCATGGATTAAAACAGCCTCCAAGCTGGTCTTGTTCTCTTTTCATGAAAAAAAAAAAAAAATAAGAGCTTCCATTTACAGCATGATACTACGGGCCAGGCACTGAGCAGAGTATTTCACATATTTTGTCCTGTTGACTCCTTACAGCCTCCCTATGAGATACATACATTTCCATTATCATCTTCATCCACAGCTGAGACAGTTGAGGGTCAGGGGAGATGGAACACCTTGCCTAAGATCACACAGCTAATCAATGGCTGCGCTCAGCTTCAGACTCAGGCCTCTGGGGCCTGTGCTGATTGCCCTGAGCTTGGAGTAGAGAAAGTGTCTTTACTCACTGATTTCCTGTCACTCAATTCATCC
>NW_011481794.1:8962-10089 GCF_000754665.1 Bison bison bison | reverse complement strand
CTGTACATTAAGGGGAATAATACATGTGAAGTATTAGCACAATGCCTGCCCCTAGTACATACTTGATAAATTTCCATTGTTACTGTTCTTATCTTCTGTAAAGTGAGGATGATAGTAGTTAATCTGTGTGCCATAAAGGGCTGTCACAAGGGTATTACACAGGGAAGCTCATGACATATTCAAATGTGTAGTACTTTAAATTCAGTTTTTAAGCTGGAAGAAGCTGTAAGTGCTCAAAGTTATTTTTACCTCTCTTCCTTACTCAACAATGCCAATCTCACACATGGATTGTAGCTGCAAAAGTTGTATCCATGTAAAACCATTATAGTAAACAGAATTTTCTCAGTCTCTGTCCTGCAGGTCTTCCCTCATGATGGCCATGTACTACTGGAGATACCATACACCCCATCTCTGGTCTCCTGAGATCATCATGTCTTTTCTGAACTGGTAGTGTTGAAGTCCAATCTTTGCTTTATTCCCTAAACATAGAAATTTAGATAAGAAAGAAGACAGGACACTTAAAAATAATCTAAATCTATTTTATATTCAATTACTGTATAAAAAAGATGCCTCTAGAAATGGTTAAAATAAATTTTGAAGTATATTAAAGTCAATTATGGCTGAGGATATAGATACTATCAATAATCCATTATATTCGACACTGTGTGTCAAGGTCCTTAAATATATGCACTTATTTATCTATTTATATACATATATTTAAAATGGTAATTCTACTAGGAATTTATAACAAGAAAATAATCAGTCAAAATATAATCAAATTGATTCATGGTAGAACTATTTATCTGGTTTTGTAATAGTAAAAACTGAAAGCAGAAAAATGTCCAGTAATAAAAGATTGAATAATGAATTATGGTAGAATTGTGTGGAAAGCAACCACGAAAATGCTTTCAACCAAATTTAATGACTTGGAAATACAATCACAATAAGAGGTTAATTGTTGAGAATAGCATACAAAACCATGAATACAACCATGAGAATAGCATACAAACCATGAATACAAAACCATGAATATAGAAAAAAATTTTATCTATATTCTCATCCAGGGTGAAGACTTGGAGAAAATGTGCCAAATATAATATGTATCTCCAAGTTAAAGTACTATAGAT